>NW_017672378.1:38770-72490 GCF_001879085.1 Nicotiana attenuata
CCCCCCTTTTTATTTTGAAAGGCACTTTCTCTTTTCGCATATTAACTCTGTTGTTGTAGGAATCGGGGAGTCCTTTGAGGCGAGACCGTGCCCTCTCAGAGAGGGACAAGGATTGCGAGCTTCTAGGCTATGGAGCGATAATAATAAGCAAGAAGGGCTTTCACAGGGTGACGATGCTTACAGCAGGATGAGTCCAGGCCGGGGGCTCGCGAGGATGTGTCTTCCCTCATCGAAGGTACTTCGAGGGATGTTCGAAACCAGGAGCTGCATACTCTGAGCGATCACGCCCCCACCGAGTGCGGTTCTTCTGGGGTAGGCAGAGCCGGATTAACAGAAATGCGCTCAATTTACGAGGAAGCTCAGCGGCTCTATTTCGAGGTGAGTTTTTTCTCGTCCGTGTTGATTTTGATTTTATAGTTTTGTAATTTTTACTCTCTTGTCGAGATTCTCTTTCATAGGCTTTTGACAAGCTCAAGTCCGAGTTGTTTCGTCGCGAGGCCATGCTGCAAAAAGCCATGGATGGAGAGAAGTCCCTCAGGCTTGTTTGCGAAGATATAGAAGACGAGTTGGCACGCTTGCGGTGCGAGACGAGTCGAAGCCTAAACTACGAAACCTACCTCAAGGAACAAGTACTTATTGCTCTAGATGGGGCGCATGTTCCCTTTTCTATTCCTGAGGCTGACGTTTCGTTTATTTTAGCTACAGAAGAAGACTGGAGACCTGGAACGCCTTAGGAGTGAAGTTGGCCAAGCCAAACGTGAGCGCGATGAGTTAAAGGCTCGGGCGGACGCTTATACTATAACGGATAAGGTGCTTTGGCTAAAAGCTTCCTCCCTCGAGGTTCAACTTTGCTTAGCTCGTGAGAACAGTGTGGTCCAAACTGATATGGTCACAAAGCTTGAGTCCGAGCTTTTGAAGATAAAAGCTGAAGTTTTGGATGCCCAGGCCAAAGCCGTAATAAGTCGAACTAAAGCTGACAAGAAAGTGGCAGTCTATTTGAAGGATGTTGCCGATGCCCGAGCTGAGCTGAGGAGGGTTCTCGACCGCGAGAGTAGGAGCTTGGAGTATGCACGGTGCAAATCTCTAAGGGAAACCCTCGAGGAGATCAATGTTAGGGGTTTTCACCTCTCGGAAGAGGTGAAATAGGCAAAGACAGATGAACATGACGCTAAGTCCCTTTTGTCCGATGCCGAGGATGGCGAGAAATAGGCCGACGGGCCGTAGTCCCCGAGGGGGCGTAGATTAAGCCTTTCCTTTTCTGATTTTGTATGTAGTGTTTTCAAAGAACTTTGTGAATGAAGCTTGAATTCCTTCACATATGTGTACAAAAAGAAATCTTGCGACTTCGTTTTTCATGTACCTTTCGATGTTTGTTAGCCATCAGCAAGAAGAACTGGTCTTCGAGTTAAAAGGATCCTTAGATTCATAGTATGGCCCTGCGGCTTATTAGGCTGACCCATAGGCTCTTACGCGCTTTGGTCGGTATAACCTTTTAATTTAAGCTGGCGTCTTAGGCTCTTATGCTTTCGCCCTTAGGCATATTTAGTTAACTATTTAAGGATCAGTCTCCGAGTCGGGTTTCGACTCGAGCTTATTTGACCCTCAAGTTTTTGAAGCTGGCCTAAAGGCTCCTACGCGTTGGGTCGGTACGACCTTTTAATGTAAGCTGGCGTCAGCGGCTTTTATGCTTTGGGTCAGTACGATCTTTTAATGTAAGCTGGCGTCAGTGGCTCTTACGCTTTAGGTTGGTGCTACCTTTTAATGTAAGCTGGCGTCAGTGGCTCTAACGCTTTAGGTCGGTACAACCTTTTATATGGGCTGGCGACAGTGGCTCTTACGCATTGGGTCGATGCGACCTCTAATATTTGCTTTATTTTTCCCTCGTTAAGGCCTTTTGAAGTTGTGTTTGCCCGACTCTTCGACGATTTTATAAAACCTCGATTGCGAGCCGTTGTATGGCGATGATCGAGCACCTCGGGAGGTTTGGCTCGGTGGCTGAGTATCTCGAAGCTTGTAGTTTGGAGTTGACATGGTCGAAGCTTTTTTGCCTGATGTCGAGGGTAGCCTGTTTAACCGGTTCTTTTCGAAGTTTTTTTGAAGTAATTGAAGGCCTATGATTTTATAGCGACGGTCGGGTGTCCCCGAGTCGCGTTAGTTTGGCTGGTAGAGCCTTATGACCATAGTCATTGTTCTTGGCCGGAGCCTTTCAGTTCCCCAGTGAAGTAGTTTCGGCGTCTATATCGAGGGTACGCCATTTTAGGGGTCTTACATGTTCGATATATAGCCTTAAACTTAAGATCGGGATTGTGCCTTTTGTAAGGGCATACAAATTTCTGCATGCCTTTGAGGTCTTACAGTTTTGATCACTTGGTACAAGTGCGATTCATGCCTGCTTGAGGTCTTACAATTTAGATCACTTGGTACAAGTGCAGTTCATGCCTTGCTTGAGGTCTTACAGATATTGTTATTGCCTTATATAGGTCTTACGAGACCGGGGATGCCCACGTGTGGTCTTATGGCCTCGCGTTTTGACAAGTTGACGGGGATGGCGATTAGCAACAGTCCCCAAGTCATCGACATTTTCTTGGCTCGAGAGCCATTACTTGTAAACTTGGTATTGCCTCATTGAGGGCTTACGATTTTGGGGTTTTTGACCCGGAGGTCATGTGGTCTTGAGTTTTCGATGTCAGTCCCCGAGTGTTCGGGAAGTTTTTGGCTCTGGGGCTGTTTTGTGATCTTGATGTTGCCTTATCGAGGGCTTACGAGTTTGAAGCTCTGACCCTGGGGTCATACGGCTTTGAGTTTTGATAAGTGGATGAGGGTGGCAATTGGCGGCAGTCCCCGAGTCATCGAAGAATCCCTGGCTCAGAAGCCATTTCTTGTAAACTTGGAGTTGCCTCACCGAGGGCTTATGAGTTTGGAATTTCCGACCCAGAGGTCATGTTGCTTTAAATTGTTGACGCCAGTCCCTGAGTGTTCGGAACGTCATGTGGCTTTTAATTTGTTGACGCCAGTCCCCGAGTGTTCGGGATGTTTTTTTTTGCTCTAAAGCCGTTTTTGCAAAAATAGCAGACTCTTTTGAAACACGAAATGCTTTGATGGAACGTATTCTTCAATTACTTGGTACAAGTATACATGTTTTCGCTGTTAGGGACTCGGTTACTCTATACGGACACGGTCCGTTCGACCGTTTGGCCCGGTACATTAGTTTCCTATCGAGACCCTGTTCAGCATATCTTGGCTTCTCCGAGGAGGTGATCTTCCGAGGTGATGCCCCCCAGTATTCGAGGTTGATTAAAGAGAAGCCTTGAATGCTTGTTGAGTCTTCCTTAGGTAGCATATAGTTGTTGCCTCGTTAAAAACCTTGCCGGTAAAACCGTTCTCGAGATAAAAACCCGATCGAAGGAAAAGAGCGCAGCGCATCCTTTTGAAACCTAAGGCCATCAAGTTGGAAAGTGCTTCGGCCGTTTCGATCGGATACCTGCACTCAGATTAGTATAAGATGTAACTGACAAAAGAAGGTGATCATACCTTAGTGCTGACGGCGCTTCGGCCCCTGATATGTTTCGATCGCTTGTTATGAGGACACGGTACGGTCCTTTGCTTCGTTCAGTTGGACTTAGCCGAGTATGTGGGTGCCAAACTGTTTGTTTATCCTTTGGCTCCTTAGGTGGTGGAGGTATCGGCGTTGGTGCCACGTCATGCACCGTGAACATCTCTTTTGCTGGATGCTGCTCTCCGTAGACGGTTTTTATCCCATCCTTTGTTGGAAATTTCATCATTTGATGGAGGGTGGATGGGACTACTCTCATGCAACGTATCCGCGGCCTCCCAAATAAGGTGTTGTACCTCATGTCTCCTCGATGACATGGAATTTGGCATTTTGAGTTGTACCGGCCACATTGACTGGGAGGGTGATTTTCCCTTTCGTTGTTTCGCTCGCCATGTCAAACCCGTTGAGGACTTGAGAAGCGGGTATGATTTGGTCAAGCAATTTGAGCTGCTCTACCACCCTCGACCTGATAATATTGGCCGAGCTACCTGGATTCACAAGTACACATTTAATTTGAAACATATTTACAAGGAAAGAGATTACCAGTGCGTTGTTGTGAGGTTGAGACAAGGTCTCGATGTCCTCGTCGCTGAATGTGATAGCATCCTCGGGTATGTAACCCCGACTTTGCTTTTCTCTGGTGATGGATATTTTCGTTCTTTAGGTCATGGGTTCCTATGGGGCATCGATGCCTCCCAAGATCATGTGGATGACATGTTGTGGCTCATTTGTATTGTTCTTCTTGGTCGCCTCTCTTTCCCGGAACTGGTTATTGGCCCGGTCGCTGAGGAATTCTCGGAGGTGACCTTTGCTTAGTAGTCGGGCTACTTCTTCTCGGAGGTGATGGCAATCTTCGGTTCCGTGGCCGTACGTGTTGTGGAATTCACACACCAAGTTATAATTTCTTTGCGAAAGATCTAATTGTACAGGCCTTGGCCACCTGGTGTCTCTGATTTTACTGATGGCGAATACTTTGTCCGAAATATCGACATTGAAGTTGTATTCCGACAAGCGGGGTGCCTCCGCCGGCCCTGCGCGCCTATCGAACCCGGCTCTACTGACGAGTCCCCGAGGGTTCTACCTTCGGCCCGTTCTTTGATCATTTGGGGCTATGTTACGCCTCGGGGCGTTTCTCCCATCTTCGGTGTATGGCTGGTACCTTTCTTTGTTTAGCTTTGGCTCATTCGCTAGAAGCCTGCTAGGATATACCGAGCCCGAGGGGGCTCTTAGTTGATCGTCCATCGACCCTGATATTTTATTGATATCAGTTGTGAACGTCCGACCAGGTCACGGTGGGGTATTCTACCAGATTCTATTTCAGCTGTTTCGAAGCCACCGAGCTTCGTTCATTAAGACCTTGAGTGAAGGCCTGCACTACCCAGTCGTCGGAAACCGGTGGTAGTTCCATTCATTCCATTTGAAAGCGAGATACGAACTCTCGTAGCATCTCATTCTCCCTCTGCTTGATCTTGAAGACATCGGACTTCCTTGTTGCTACTTTGATGGAACCAGCATGTGCCTTTATGAAAGAATCTGCTAGCATGGCAAATGAATTTATCGAGTTTCGGGCCAGGATGTGATACCACATCATTGCCCCTTTAGAAAGCGTTTCTCCGAACTTCTTCAGTAGGGCGGACTCGATCTCGTTGTCCTTTAGGTCGTTGCCCTTCACTGCACAAGTGTAAGCAGTAACGTGCTCATTGGGGTCTGAGGTTCCGTGGTACTTCAGAAAGTCTGGCATTCTGAACTTCTTCGGAATAGCTTTCGGAGCCACTTCCTGTGTGAACGGCTTCTGTACGAACTTCTTTGAATCCACACCTTTCAAGATCGGTGGTGCGCCCAAAATTTGATCGACCCTTGAGTTGTAGGTTTCTACCTTCTTGTCGTTGGCTTATATCTTCTTCTCGCCCGATTCGACCCTCCTTGTGAGGTCCTCGAGCATTTTTACGATGGCGAGGTCGGTAGTCGGCCCGTTGTTGCTTGATCTTTCTAGTACTCTTCCCGAGCTACCGTTCTGGGAGTCTTTTGGTGGCTTTGCAACTTAGCAATCGCCAGCTGTTGTGCTTGCAACATTTCGAAGATGACATGAAGGCTAACCCATTGTTCTTCCTGAACCGGGGTTTTCTGAGCTTCTTGTTGATCTTCTTGGTGTATGCTCCTGTTGGTGTGGGAGCTTATTTCGATGTGTTGAGCGTTGTGCGAGACCACGTCCACGGGAATAGGTTCTGGTGCATTCTCAGGGTTTCGTGGTGGTAAGCCAACACCTGGGACGTCAACACCATTTTCCCCATGGTCTTCAAGATTGATGTTTTCACGTGCGTTTATTGAGTTAGACATTTTGACCTGAAATCAAAGATCTTGGACAAGAAAAAGTGTGAAAGATAACTTTCGTTATGTAGCAAACCAGCAAGAAAATAATCACTATTATATTTAGCCCCACAGTGGGTGCCAAACTGTTTACCGTGAAAATGGTAATTACAATTAGATTTGATTTTGTGATTCTAAAAATACGTGATCTATTTTTATGCTAGTTGTTTAGGTAATGGATGCTAAGTAAAAGATTAGAAAGCAAGGTTATAGCTTAGAGACGATATGATAACCGAACCGAACGGCTGGAGGTCGGGGCCTCGAGCTGTCGTATATGAGGCCTCGGGGTCGAATTGGGAGACTGGCGGAGGGCTAATAGTTATGAGAGCTAAGGTGATGGCTCTCTATGATCAATGATAAGTAATAAATGAAGAACAATAAATAGAACACAATGAATATAAGCAATTAATGGAAGTAATGAGATCAAGAGAATATGTTTAGAAAGCAGAGAGAATATTCTTGTATATTTAATATTGAGTATCAGATGTCTGCACAATAACAAGGATCCCCTTTATATATGAGGGGGAATCCCAACATAGTAGAAATGCATTAATTACAAAGATATGGGGCTGGTACAACAATTTAATGCCATGATACGGGTCAGAGCTAGCCTACTAGACTTTGTCAGCTCTAGTCGTGCTCCTAGGGAACTTCCAACTTTTCTATCATAACTGTCGACTTGCACTGTCTCGAGGTTGGACATAGATGGCCCCTCGGGTGTAAATCTCGACCGTAGTCTCGGGCCATTGGAAAGCTTGCTTACAATGCGTCGTAACGGCCGAAAATTAGACCCTTCAATTTTACCGCATACAATTATACATGATTAAAATACCCTCATAAGGTGAATCACATTGGGATGTTATGAAATACAGTTATGGAAATTACTCCAGATGTTCCTCGATGCAACGTGAGCCCGAGTTATTACGTAAGAGGTTTCATGTTATTAATAATAGATTCTAGAACAATATTGAGGTGATTTAACAACAGATGGATAAAGTTCCAACGTATGAAAGGAGATAAGGATTCCATCCTTTAGATGAACAGTAATAAGGAAGCGTTAAAGAACTTAGATTTATGCATATAGGATAAGCACAAGAGTAACCTGGAGTTTGGTTGCAGACCTCAGTAGCAATAAATCGAAGTAAGAATTATGGTATACTATGGCCTACTTAGATATAGTAAAGCTAATGACGCCCAGAGGGGCAGCTTGACATCATTTTGTATATGTTCACAAAGTGAGGCCTAGAGATTGGCTAAGATATGGAGGAAAGGGGAGAGAAGCATCGCATAGGCACACATACGAAGTTAGAGTTATACGGGCTGCATGATAGAAGGTAGCAACAGTTACGAGATTAGAAGGATTCCGACTGCAAGTCGTGGTATGAGAAAGAGGCTTAAAGGGGGGAATGCCCTGGCCTTTGGGTTTATTCAAAGAACAGTTGTCTGAATGGAAAGGAGAATATTAGAGTATTTGCAAGAGCTATGGGTTATGGGAATGATAAGTGCATCAGTCAACATTCGAGGACGAATGTTCCAAATGGGGGAATAATGTTACACCCCATGTTTTCGTACGTGAAAGTGCGCCATAAAATAATGGAAGCTCGGAAATGAGATGTTACATCCCATATTTTCGTACGATAATGTTTTGTCATATGTTAATCAACGTAAGTTTGGGAATGAGATTATTGTGATTTTATAGGTATTATGCTATTTCAAACAAGTTATGAGTAAATCCGTGAAGGTGAGAGGGTAAGCAAATCGAAGAAAATGAATTTCGTCAAAATTTGGCATTTTGGGATAAAATACGGTCCGAGCTATAATAACCGATAATTATAGACTAGTGTCATACAAGGTACCACATGGCCATGATAGTAAGGTGTATAAGTTGTGTTAAAGTGAGTAGTATTTTAAGTAGTTTGAGATAATTCCTAATTATGTGGGTAATTCGTTAATTATCGGGTAACGGGACATTACCTAATTAATTAATAAAATCATAAGATAAGATTAACCCCCCCCCCCCCAAATGTGGCACCAATCCACATATTAAAAAATGACTCTTAGTCATTTTTTGATTAGGTGGCAAACTGTGTTAGTTACATAACACTTCACTTCTAATATATTCAATACCAAAAACAACAACAATCCCATTAGTTTAAGTTTGAGGTTGTTGGAATTAGAGAGTTGTGGCGAGTTGTTTGTGTGGTTTCCCCTCTCTGTCACTCTTAGCAGCCAACGATCACCCAATTTTTACCAATTTCAAATTATTCTTTAGCAAATTAAGTTCACTGCGGCAGTGAAGATTTTCATTCTTCAACCAAAATCTAACGAGATTTCTTAGCACACTAGCAACGTGAGATTTTGCGATTCTAAGGGAGTACAGTGCAACCTTTTCGAAGAATATCATACGAATTTTTCCCTACTCCAGGTATGTTAAGGCTATCCCTTCTTTCTTTTTGGCATGATCCAAATTATACAGAAGAAACGAGCAAACGCACAGTTTTCATAAAGGCCTCTATTCATAGAAATACTAGGGGTCTCTATATTCTTGATTCCCCGTGTGATATATTATATCTTCTGTTCATCGGTCACAGAACAATACGCAGTTGATAAGTTTATCCGAAGGGAATGTTGAGATTATTAACATATTTTCATGCATTTCATTCATTTATACATGTACATTGACCCATGACCAGATGACGTTATATACGCGTATTTATATATATATATATATATATATATATATATATATATATATATATATATATATATATATATAGGATATGGGAAAAGGTTACGGCTTTATATACGTACTACCACCTGATCAGCTGGTATACGTTGATGATTTTGCCTACAGTGGCCGAGATGATATGATGGGATGCCCTCAGAGGCTTGATGATATTATGAACACATGGACCTGTGAACGACATGGCATTCATACGCATATGCATGACACTGTAAGTATTTCATGATTTACAGAGTTATCTAGACTTACCGGTTGAGTCATTTACTCTATATTTCTTCCATGTCTTTTATGTACTTATTTATGTGCCTTACTCGGTACATTATTCATACTGACGTCGCTTTTCCTAGGGACGCTGCGTTTCATGCCTGCAGATTCTGATAGATAGGTCGAGAGTCCTCCAAGTAGGCTATCAGCTCAGCGGAAGATGTTGGTGCGCTCCATTTGATCCGGAGTTGCTTGTTTGGTCAGTATGAGTTAGAAACGTATTGTTTGGAATGGCGGGGCCCTGTCCTGACCTTTATGTTAAGTGTATACTCTTAGAGACTTGTAGACAGATGTCATATATACAGATGCTTGTATGGCTTTGCCGGCCTATGTTTTGAGTAAGACAAATTGGTACGCGGCCCGTCGGTTTGGGTGTTTGACACTGTTATGGTTATTTTTTATTACATTTTCAGGTTGTTTGACACTGGTATGGTTATCGTTTTGTGTAGAGTAAACTTGTAGGAGCTGCTCTCATGATGGTAGGCTAGAAACCATGTTTTAGTCGTAGTTTGCACTCTAATTACTAATTACTACATTTTATGTTAGTGTAAGCTTAAATGAAGGTGAAGTGTACTTATTACGTGTTTTAAACTAGCAGGAAGTGATTCAGAGTCAAAAAGTTAAATTGGAGCTAAGTTGAACAATTTGGAGCTTTGAAGTATGAGTAAAATCCCAAGTAATTAAATTGTGATCGCGTTCAGGGGTCAAGGACTGAATATGGATATCAAAAAAAACAAATTACTCTGTAAAATATACAAGTCGCGCCATGTGCGGCGGCGTATGGGGCAGTGCGGTAGTATATTTTGCTGCTTCTATCATAAATTGCTCTCTGAACTTCTCCATTGGCACACCGCATGGCACAGCGCTGGGCACCACTATAAATTTCTCAAAGTATTTTTTGTTTTGTCATGGAAAGGATACTTTCATCCGGGACCACTCCTACATGGTATAAATACACCAAAAAGATGTTATTGAAGGGACTTTTGATCTTGGAAGCTTGCGGAGAGAACTGAAAGCTACAAGACACAAGATTTCATCATCTTTCCATCAATTCAATACGGGAGTTTGGATTGTAACGTTAGATTGAAGTTTTCTTACTCTTTAATTCTATCTATGATGACTTCCTCCATGATTATGGAGTAGTTTCTATTAGGGTTTGACATGATTTTCTGACTTGATTATTATCTATGGAGTAGATCATTGTTTAATTGCTTGAATTTATTGGAGGAGCTTTTACTCTCGTTGTGGTTACATGCATTATTGTTTTTTATCAAAAGAGAAGTGTAATACTGAATATTATTGCAAGACATGCCTTCATTCGTTGTGGTACGTCTTTAAAGTAATCGAAAGAGCTTTGTGATCTACCCTTCTAAATTGAGATTGAGAAATATTAGAGGGAAGTTTCTCGTAGACCATTCTTACCAATAGATTCTTGCAAGTTTTGCCGCACTTCATACTAGCTTATCGGAATGATTTAGGTTTAGTCGAGAGAGGAAACTAGATCAGAATAATAGAATAATAACATGTTGAATTCAAGAGAATGAATAGAATATTAAGAGTGAAATTTAACAATGTCACTTCCAGAATAACAATCTCTCACTTATCATGTCATGACCCTTATTATTCACATTGATAACAACCCAATTTTGCCAGTCTCTAGTTTTTAGCGATCAATTGTCATTTGCTTTACTTTTAATAGTTAGTTGTAGTTCACAATCATTCCAACCAAAGTGTTAATCATCCTAAATAGCATTTAAGCTAGAAATTACTTGAACATTATTTAAATCCAATCCCCGTGGAGACGATAATTTTAGTATACTATCTTTGACTAGCGAGCATTAATTTCGTATTGTGTTATTCACTCGCAATCTCATTGTGACTTATTGGAGGGATTATAATCAATGTTTGTATTCGCTATCCCTTTTGGTCCCTTTGAATGAATCCTCCTTAATGGAAATTCTTTTTAAAGAAAGGCTTAATGAAACGTCTCGATCATAAATACTCCATATATATATATATATATATATATATATATATATATATATACACATACACACATACACACATACACACACACCACTACAATTGGGGATGTTTTTACATTGTATCTATAACACTGTAGTTGGAGAAGTCATTATTATTATTACATATATACCACTGTAGTTGGGGACGTTACTATACACACACACACACACACACACCCTACCGGCTGAGCTATGCTAAGTTGAGGATTGCCTTATGTGGCATATGTACTTCCAGGTTGTTCCTTGAACTCTTTTGTACTTACTGATTCTGTAATATGTTATTCCTTCCTTATATACACATTACATTATTTTCGTACTGACACCCCTATTTGTTGTGGCACTGCATTCCATGCTGCATGTGCAGGGAGAGAGTCTGATAGGCATTCCTGGTAGGTGGTTGCTCGTGTTAAGCATTTGATCAACCAAACACACTTACTAGTCCAAAATTATTATACGAATCTAGAAGAATCATCAAAATACCTATCCGAAGTCATTTGCCAAGAATGTTGATAGTGGTCAACTCCAACAATATCAAAACTCTACAATCTAGATATCTTTACCAAATCACATCTAATCTTTTAGAAAATTGAAACTAACCACGCATACAAGTCATAAATCATCAAATGATGCTATTCAAGGTCTCAAATTACGAAATAGAAAAAAAAATTAAAAACGACCAATCGGGTCATTACACGATTGATAAAAAGGTTGAGGTACTTCTATCAGATCAGATCAGAGGGACTTATGGCCACACAAATTCTTAGGGAGGCTATAGCCAAGATGAAGGGTTTCATTGACAATATGGTTCTGGTTGAAGTGGTCCTAATGGCCCTAGCTATTTCTCAGGTTGTAGGGGAATCCAAATCCCTGATGTCTTTTTACTCTTCAGCTCAACCACTTGTTAGGTCAACGATGTCTACTTATGAGCTAAAGAGGATAGATAATTTTTAGAGATTCTACCTTCCTTATTTCAACGGTATGCCTTCAGAGGAAACTCAAGGGTTCTAAAATTATGCCATGGGATTATGTGCAACTTGGGATTGATAGAGTCCAATGGTGTTGACTTCACTGTCTTCCACATGTAGGGATTGGCCAAGAGGTGGTGGTAGACCTATGAGCAGGGTTGACTAGCAGGGTTACCTCCTCTTACTTGGGCCTGGTATTCACAGCTTTTCTTGAAAAAAGTTTGTTCCGCTCACTCTGAGGGACAACCTACAAAGTCTGTTTGAGCATCTACAACAGGGTAGTATGATAATTACTTCGTATGAGATGAGGTTTGCTAATTTTTCTCACCATGTAGCTATCATGATCCCAATAGAGAGAGAAAAGGTATGGATGTTCATCGAGGGACTTACTTAAGGAATTAGGCTTCAAATTTCTTGAGAGGCCAAGGCTAAGGCTACATTCACCTAGGGTATGGAGATTGCTAGGAGGATTGAATGCATTCGTGGCCGGGGGAAGCATTGAGTGACAAGACGCCATGTTAATTTGGTGGGTTCAGTGGTGCCTCATTTGGAGGTTGGGGTCATCTTGGTCGCGGTAATACTATTAGCCCAGTTCAATTTCATGTTTCCTGTTGTACCCTATGGCCATGGTACTTATGGTTCTCACTCAAAGCAGACATCATACAGTGCATCTCTGGCTTATTTTTCCCTTGGTGCACCGTGATGTAGAGTACCTTTGGTGGCTATTCAGGTTGTCAATGACAGCTTCAGATACAACATCCATGTCATCCGAAGCATTACTTTGAGTGCAGAGATTCTAGTCACATCAGGAGGTATTACCCCCATATTGCAGAGTGGTATGCCACTGTAGGGTACCCAGCTCACGACTCCAGCACCAATGGTCACACTACTGGCCCAATCAGCTAGGGTGGAGGTCATCCAGCTAGAGATAGAGGTTAACCAGGTAGAGGCCATCCTAGGAGTGGAGGACAGGCTGGTGGGGATCAGGCTCGTTGTTATGCATTCCCTAGTAGGCTTGAGGTGGAGTCCTTTAATGTAGTTATTACATGCATTATTTATGTCTCTCATAAAGATGCTTCGGTATTATTTGATCCGAGTTCCACTTATCTGTATGTCCTCATATTTTGCATCACACTAAGTATGCCTCGCGACATTCTTGACATTCTTGTTTTAGTGTCTATGTCGATGGGTGACTCTATTGTAGTTGAACGGATGTATCGAACTTGTGTGGATACCATTTATTATTTTGATACCATGATTGATCTCCTAATGTTAGATATGGTGATTTTGAGGTGATTCTTGATATGGCATGGTTTTCCCCATCTCATGCTATATTGGATTGTCACGCCAAGACTATGAATTTGACTATGCCAAGGTTGCCTAAACTAGAGTTGAGTAGAGTGATATCATTTTTGAATGCTCAGTTCATGTTTGAGAAGGGGTGTTTAGCATATTTGGCTTACGTTCGCGATTCTAGTACAGAGGTCCCTTCCATGGATTCAGTACCGAAGATGAGGGAGTTTCTGGACATGTTTCCTCTACATCTATTGGGCATGCCACTCGATAGGGATATTGATTTCTATATTGATTTGGTTCCGAGAACTTAGCCCAATCTATTCCTCAATGTAGTATGGCCCTAGCTGAGTTGAAAAAAATGAAGGAGAAGTTGAAGGATTTGTTTGATAAGGGTTATATTAGACCGGGTGTTTCTCCTTGGGTGCGCCAGTGTTATTTGTGAAGAAGAAAGATGGTTCTATGAGAACGTGCATTGACTATCGGTAGTTGAACAAGGTTACTACCAAGAAAAAGTTTCCTGTGCCTCACATAGGTGATTTCTTTGACCAACCTTAGGGTACCAAGGCGTTCTGTATGATTGATTTAAGGTCAGGGTATCATTAGGTAAAGATTAGAGGTTCCAATTTCCCTAAGATAGCTTTCAGGACCCGATATGATAATTATGCGTTCTTGATGATGTCACTTTGATTGACTAACGTTCCAGAGGATTTCATGAATTTGATGAACCGGGTGTTAACACCTTATTTGGATTCCTTTGTGATTGTGGTCATTGATGATATTTTGGTTTACATTCGTAGTAGGGAGGAGAGCATGAGTATCACTTGAGATTGGTACTTCAAACTTTGAAGGATCGTGTCACCCCCCAAACTTGGAGACACGAGAGCAGCACCCGGTGCCTCACTTGACTGAGCATACCAACCTAAAATCAAATAACCAGGACATACAAACATTTGGGGCCGACAAGACCACACCATACAGCAATCTGAAGACAGGAAAGACATAATAGCATCGATAAGTGCACAACCCTATATATATATATATATATATATATATATATATATATATATATATATATATATATATATATATATATATATAAGGCGGACAAGGAAACATTAGATATCAACATGGAAACATGAAGGCTTGCAAAGGCCATACAAAATATACTAGACATACAAGAATCAGTCTGCAAACCTCTCAAAGTACGTCATTTGTCAGATGGATGGTACATAGCCCCGAACTACCCCAAATGTATATATACAAACATCCAAAAACCTCTAGACTTGGCTAACTCTGGGCGACATGGAGCTTACCAATCAACCGGTGAACACGAGCAACGACCTAGTGGGAGGCCTATCAGACTCTCTACTTGTACCTGCGGCATAAAATGCAATGCTCCGGCAAAAAAAGGCGTTAGTACAAGAAGAATGTACCGTCTACGTAAGGCATGAATGACAAATGAAAGAATTAACAAGTACAGAAGAGTCCAAGGAACAACCTAAAAGTGCATATACCACAAAGGGCCATCCCCGCCTAAGTACAGCTCAATTCGGAACTGCATGTGTGAGAGAGTGTGTGTGTGTGTGTGTGTGATATTTAAACGTACATAAAATAGTAACTGTTGATACCCAATTTTTCCCTATAATAATTTTAAAATGCATGTATGCCTTCAAAACTATGCATTAGCATCAATTGACATTTTTCCATAATTTCTACATTTTTAAGGGACTTTTAATTAATTTATCCCAGCATTTTTATTTATATGAACAATCACTAATTGCATCACAAATAGTATATAATAATTTTGGGGCTTCATTTTATCATTTGCATTTGTACTAAATTTTAATTATTTTGCAAATAGCCACATTTGTATTTTTCGGGTTATAATTGCAATTACTTTGCAATTATAGCCCATGCATGCATTATTACATTATTTTTCTGGAAAATATCCTTTTATATTTTTAAAATGTTATTATTTTAAAACATTTCTAGGCATGAAAGTCATTTTTATAATTTATTAACTATTTTTTAAAAATTGTTTTACCAATTAAATGGGTATTTACCAAATGACCTCTTTTATTTTCTGACCTGGCCTGAATTAAACAGCCCAAATCCCTAACCTCACTAAGACCAGGCTCAAACCAACTACCCCTAGCCCAAATTAAATCTTACCCGGCCCCAAACCCTCTAAATCCTGGCCGTTGATCATAGAGATCAACGGCCACCATCATTTCTTACCAATTTTAACCAAACGACCCCCCCCCCCAAACCTAATTCATTCTAACTGAATGGCTGCCCTAGAATCCCTCATCCTCTCCGTCTCTCTGAGACCTAAACCTAACCCTAGCCGCCGCCGCCCAAAACGAATCTTATTCCCTCCGATTCTCACTCGACCCATGGATTTCCATGGCCGTTTGAGGCTCCTACTGATCTTCTACGTCTCCTGGTTGCTCGTTCTTATGATTTCCTGGGAAAATCTCGAAGAGATCTAACTAGATCTGGTTCAAGACTCTCTGAGAGTCCGTCTATGGTTGTGAGTGTTACTATTCTGTTGCTTTTATGGTTCAAATCTCTTGTTTGACACTGGATTCTCTTTACCCTTTTATTCTTTCTTCAAAACCCTCATTTCAAACACGAATTCATCTTGATCTTTGTACATCTGGAAAGTTTCTGAGTTGATCGTCGATTTTTCTTTAAATAGTTTCTTGTTTCTTCACTATTAGTCGATTTCTGGCACTATGCTATCTTAGGTTTGATTTCTTTATTATTTGTTGTTCAATCCCCTGCATGTTCGAAGTATTTTCAAATTGCCATGGATGTTCTTCAAGGTTCTTTTACTTTTCCACTACTAACCAATTTTTAGCACTACGCTACTTTAGGTTTTTGATTTCTCTGATTTCTCTTGTTCGAATCTCTGTACATTTGAAATGCTTTCTCTTTCCATGGCTATTTCTTTACAGTTCTCCTAATCTTCCTGCTACTAATCAACCCTAAGTATTTGTAATGACCCGACTGGTCGTTTTGCTTTTTAGAACCCCGTTCACTTAAATAAAACCGTCCGCGCTTGCTTTAACTAATTTACGACCTGCGGGGATGGTTGGTTCTGGATTTGGAAGAGTTTGGGTTTAAATATGCTCATTTGACTCCTTAGGATTTTCTTAAAAGGCTAAGTTTGACTTCGGTCAACATTTTGAGCAAACGGACCCAGATTCGTGTTTTGACTGTCCCGGAGGATCCGCAAGAAAATATGGGACCTGGGCGTATGCCCGGAATCGAATTCCGAGGTCCCTAGCCCCAGTAATGAATTTTTATTAGAAATTGTTAAACGGAAATTCTAAGGATTTAAAGAAACTAATTAGTGATTGATCGCGTTGGTATTGGGCTCGTATGTTGGTTCCGAAGCCCAGTACAGGTCCAATATAACATTTAAGACTTGCCCGCAAAATTTGGTGTCAATACGAGTAGTTTAAGGGCGTTTTGGCTCGTTAGAGGAAAATTATGAACTTGAAGTTCATAAGTTTGAATTAATTGGTTTTAGGGGGTGATTCTTAGATTTAGCGTTGTTTCGGGCGTTCCGAAGGTTCGAGTAGGTCCGTTTCATGATTTTAGACTTGTCAGTATGTTCGGGCGGGGCCCGGGAGCCCCGAGCGTCAATCGGACAAGGCTCGAGTGAAGTTGAAATTTTTGAGAAGTGCTGAAGCATCTGCTTCTGTCATAACCGCACTTGCGGTTGGTCGACCGCAGGTGCGAGACCGCGGAAGTGGTCCACCTATCGTAGATGCGGCCCAGGGAAGGCCAGGCCAAAACAGCAAAAGCGGCTCCTATGCCGCAGAAGCGGCTTCGAGACCGCAAAAGCGGTCGCAGCCCGCTTGGCCGGTTCCGCAGGTGCGTCCGATTTCTCGCAGAAGCGGGACCGCAGATGCGGAAATCGCTGAAGCAGTGAGCTTCATTTAATACGGGTTCTAAGTCATTTTTGCCACTTTTCACTCCTCCATTGGCGATTTTGGGAGCTTTTGAGAGAATACTTCCACCTAGCATCTTGGGGTAAGTTTATCCCACCTATTCTTAGTTTAATACTTGTGTCTTAGGTAGATTAAATACTAGAATTTAGGTAAAATCAAGGGGTTAGAGCAAAACCTAGAGTTTTAACAAAAGTTAGATTTAAATATGAAATTTGTTATGAAATGGATTAGAAATCATATATTATTGATCCTTAGGTTATAGAGAACAACTCCCTTCGAAAAATTTCAGAATCCGGGCACGTGGGCCCGGGGTCGGATTTTAGGAAACTTGTGTTAATGATTGGGAAATTGCTTAAATAGCTAGAATTCGATCTTGTGAGCTTATATTGACTAGTTCCTACCTCATTTAACTTGTTTGGGATCGTTCGGCTCCGAATTGAGGGTTTGGGCTCGTTCTTGGTATTGGAAGTGCACTTTGGAGCGAGGTGAGTCTCCTTTCTAACCTTGTAAGAGGGGACTGTCCCCATAGGTGTAATAATTGAGTAATTTGCTACTAAATGCGGGGGCTACGTACGCACTAGGTGACGAGAGTCCGTGTGTAACTACTATTATGTTAATTATCCGGGTAGTCTAGGACTCGTATCATGCTACATTTGTGAATGTCTCTATATTTTCTTGCTAATGTGATCACTTAGGATATGCTAGAGACTTGGAAAGGAATATAAGCGAATGTATGCACCTGTTGGACGCTTGTATGAATTTACTTGGAAATAAATGCGCATTCATGTGTTTTCTTGATATTAATTGATATTTGTAGATCGGGTCGATCGCCTCGGTAGAAATAGATGCATCTATGGTTCGCGCCATTCGACCCTCTGGCAGTGCACAGTTTATTTTCCGTTGGATCAGGCCGTCAACCTCGGCATAATGTGCGCATGATATCTATGTAAAATCTTATCCATGACTTGTCCTGCTAAATACTCGAAATGTAATTGGTTGACTGCAAAATTATTCGGAACATGACTTATTATCTCTTGCTACAAACTGTTGATTATCTATGACTCCCATGCTTAGCATAACACCTTATTATATTATTTGACCCTAGTAAGTATCAAGTCGACCTCTCGTCTCTACTTCTTCGAGATTAGACGGGATACTTACTGGGTACATATTGTTTATGTACTCATACTATACTTCTGTACTTAATTGTACAGGATCTGAGGCAGGTACATCTGGCTATCAGCCTGGTGCGCGCCCCTGATTCATAGTTCGAGACTTCCACGGTGAGCTGCTCCCTTCCTGTGCCGTTCAGCAGCCTAATGGAGTCTTTCTTTACTTTTGTTGTCTATTCTATCTCGGACTGTAGGATAGTTTTATTCTTTTGTACATTCTACTAGTTGCCCATTACTTGTGACACCAGGTATTGGCACACACGTTAGTAGACTATTATTTTGGGGTTGTATAACTATTTTTTTGCACATTACTGTTCATTCCTGGTTAGACTAACTTAATGAAATGCTGCACTTATTTGGAAAAAGTAAAAAGGAGTACTTAATTATATTTTCGCGTTGGCTTGCCTGACAATGGTGTTGGGCGCCATCACGATCTATTTTGGAAATGGGTCGTGACAGTATCTTTCTTATTATCTAGGGTTTCCATTTCTGTTTTTGCCAAAGGTTTTCTGAAGTTTTTATGCTTCTTTTGATCATTCTCGCATGGTTATGTTTCTGGGCCAATTGCTTGACTATTCAGTGTTTGATTTCAACCTCTTGCCCGTTATTGTTTGAATAATTGAATGATTAACCTAGTTATCTAGGGTTTCATTTGTGTACTAGACTAATTTACTTATCTCTGATTTGTTTTCCTTAATCCTGAGTTCTTAATTGATATCTCCTGTCTATATGTGGGTTGATTGGCCCTTTGATTGGTCTCTGATTACCCGTGTTACCTTATTTGTGAAGTTGATTACTTAATTTAAGGGTTCTAACCCTAATTGACTGTCAAACCTACTTCTTGCCTTATTTGAAATTCAATTAGAGTTTTTTTTGGTATAATTCCCTAATTTCCTACCCCCAATCAAGCTTGATTGATTATTTGATTACTTTCTTACCTTATTTTTTCAATGTCAATTTGCCTTCCCTTATTTACCTACACTATTCGACTCTTATATATATAGGCACTCCCATTCTACCTTAGACACGAACAATAATTCACACACACACAACTTTCCTCTCATCTCTCTCTCTGCTACTTGTGATTACTGCTTGACTAGTCGGCTGAAAGCCAAGGCTAGGCTGTTGAATCTTGTCTACTTTACCTTCTTTTTCTGCTTCCTTACCTGGTATATCTCCACCATTTTCATTCAATTAATTTGTGTGTTTATCAGCATGCTACTTTTGTTTAAATCTGTGTGTTCTTTTCAATCCATGTGTTGGTTAGCATGAGTACTTCAGTCCAATCTATGTGGCTACTTCTATGTTGTCAATAGCATGTCTAACTATGTGTTTCCTAGCATGTCTATTAATATTCAATCTATGTGTTTATGTCTAGTCTTGTCCAATACAATAGTATGTTGACTTCTGTTTTTTAATTAGAACTAGGGGTTCTGCTTTCAGCAAGTTTGCATGTTTACTTATGTCTAAAGTTAGATCTATGTCGTGTTTACTCCCCTACTAAGCATGTTTTCCCTATCTGGATACCTTGCTCCCCAATCCCTACTATCCCTTATATGTGGCTGTTTTGGTCCTCAGCATGCCTTGGTTCTGTGTTGGTCACTTAGTAACAGCCAATAAACTAAGATATTTGTTTCCAAATGTTATTTGCTGAAACCTTTGCCTAAGTTCCAAGAGTGACCCTGTTTGCTCCTTATTTCCTAAAGAGTCTAAAAAAAACTGTTTTCTCAAAACTACTCTTATAAAGCACTATCCAGTTCAATTCCTAGAACACTTAGGCTCCTGCCCCTCCAGTGTGAGCATTGCTTTGGAGTCCATGAGGCTCTTCTGAACTTTGACATACTGGGGTCCACACTGCACAAGCTGATGATTTTAAGAGGACCTTGGAGTGAGAACTGCCCTGGATCCCTGAGGCCCTTGGGAACTTTGACACATCAGGGTACCCCTCTTGCACTATGAGATGTGGCATTCGAGACTGTTTGAAGGCCTGGTTCCGCAGGTTTTGCTTTTGGCCTATCCAGGCTCCCTATAGTATACTGTTATCATTCCTGTAATTCATTTTTACACTTAGTTTGTAATATTAACTACTTTGTAAACAGATATTGGGGAAATTAGTAAATTGGGAGGGACTATTATACATATTTTGTTGGGAATGGGTAGATATCATGCATATAGGATTTAAAATCAGTGTTTACATCCTAGAAGCCATGCCTATAGGACATTGCAATGTTCATCACTTGTGTGCATTCTAGATATCATGACTATAGGGTTCAAATCCACTTCTGCCATCAGAAATCATATCGTTGTGTTGTTTGACTATTTACATTCTAGATATCATGCCTATAGGTTAAAATCAGTCTCACACGTTTAGATATCATGCCTATAAGTTTAAAATTAATTTCTGCATTTAGGAGTCACGCTAAATAGGTTCAGCATATTTAGCACTTAGAAGCCATGCTTATAGGGTCTAAAAAACCAATCTTACATTGTGGACACTATGTTTGTGAGTTTAAAATCAATCCTCGCATGCCAATCAGGTTTTAATATTACTGCATTGTCTAAAATCAGTCCTCACATCTAAACAGCATGCCTATAGGATCTAATGAACCCAAACTGCTTGTTTAACATGGTTTTATTGGTTGTTGCACTTCTGATTGACGACTAGATATCATGTACATAGGATATCATTGATACGCGCCTAGGCAAGCCTGTAGGGCGATTAAAAATCATGTAAACTGTAAAACTGTGCTCCTGATTAACTATCCATATTTAGCAACCCCCTCTAAAATTAGTAGGCAAACTGATTAGGTATTGGTTCCCGCTTTAATAAAGCATTGCCTATGTTCTGATTTGTGTTCACCTAGATATCCTTCCATTAGGACTCTTTTCAAATGTCTAAAACACTGTTGTCTGAGGCGTGCATTTGTTTGTTCTATTTGTGGAGGTAAAATGTGAGCCCCCTTACTTGTTCTTTACTTCACAGTCCTAATTGTTTTGTTTGTTGCCTAGAGTTTTCTCCTTTTAATCACTGTAGGAGAGTCTAGACCCACCCTAACTAGAAGTTCTAAAATACCTCCGGGACTATATAAGTAAAGGGACGGGTAGTGCACGCATAGGATATATCTTAAGGTCGCTAGAACGCTTTAGGCTATGACCAAGGGGAGGGAATGGGGTAGTAAATGATATGATGACCTGTGCACCAATGCCACGCGTAACGCCTCTATCTGAGGGAAGTTTATCGGGCATTGTACAGATGTAATCCTATAGGCCAACAATCCTAGGACCTCCCTCATCTTATTTACATATGTGTGCTTAGACTGCTTATTTGTTAAAGTTCATTTATCGTACCTATGTGCTTAGACTGCTTATTGGTAAAATTTTCTCTATCTTATATGAGTGCTTAGACTATCTAATTCTTAAATGACTAATTCACATAATTGAGCTCGGCCGGCACCCACCGTTGTGGACCTCGGGGGGTGCGTAACACCTTTCCCTCAAGGTTATTTCGAGCCCTTACCCAAGTCTCTGGTAATGCAAACCGGTTCTTTGATGACGTCCAAATCCACTACTAAAAAGTAATAGACACGGTTGCATGCAATATAATTTACCCAACTATGAGTCGGGGTCGAATCCCACAGGGAACAATGTGTAGGCGATTAGGAATGTAAGAAAATTATCGCTTATCGCGCAGTGCCAAACAATAAGAACTTGGTTTTGAAAATGTTTTATATCTAAATGCGGAAATGTAAACTAACCTAGAAAGCAAGTAAAATGATCAATGGCTACAAGTAAGGTTGCATCGGGAATTACACTCAAGTAACGATCCAATGTATTTCATGATTTTACAAATATGAGCGAGTTTATGTTAATTAGCCACGGGTAATAATTCTTAATTAGCTTCTTCCGAAGACTAAAAAGACTTCCTAATTGAATTATCCCTAAAACAATTAAGAGATTAAGCACACCCGGAATGGCTACAAGTAGTTCAATCCTATCCCTAGGTAGAATCTATAAAATGAGGGTTAACGCCTCAAGTTCTTGTTAATTAATCTTTCCCAACCCCAATTATCTTTTCCAAAATTAATTCGGAGTTAATGGGCGAGTCCTAGGGTTAGCTAATCCCTTTGGAAACATTAAAGAACAAGAATAATTAAAGTAACAACAACTCACTTCATAAATAAATAAAAATCATTCAATACATAAGCACAACAAGGTATTTAATCCACACTTTAAACATGAATATTTCCATAAACAAGATTTAAGTGTTGAATAAAATACTACACACTTAAATATACATTACAAAGCAAGGAAATGAAGAAAGCAACATAAATGGGTAAGAAATTCTCAACCAAAAGCTTCAATCTCCAAGACCAAAGTGTGTGTGCAAAGCCCTAGCTTCCAAAACTCATTCTCTCTAGCCCTAAGAACTGAAAATAAGCCAAAGATCCCCAAAATATCTGTTTGGACGAGTATAAAAATGGTTTGGGGTGAGAACTTGTGAAATGTCAATTCTGCCCAGGTCTGATGCATGATTTCCGCACCTGCGGAAGAATCATCGCAGGTGCGGCTCCGCATAAGCGGAACTCTCATCGCAGAAGCGGCGTTGGTCAATTGCGCTGTCACCGCAGATGCGGTTCTTTTCTTCGCAGAAGCGTGATCGCTTCTGCGCCTTTTCCTCCGCAGAAGCAAAAATCCCAATCCAGGCCTACACCGCAGAAGCGGTCGAATTTAAGCAGAGGCGGGGTCGCTTCTGCGACCAAACTTCCGCAGAAGCGGAATCACTGGAAGTTTTGCATAATTTCACTCTCTTTTGCTAAATTCACTTCAATTCAATCCCAATCACTTCGTAGTATCATTTACCTGAAAATCTGACAACAACCACCATAAACAACCTCATTTTATAATTAAAAGGACATAAAAGCTAAGGAAAAGAGGTTAGAATGAGTGGTAAAATCACCACTCATCATTCTTATGAGTTATTTTCTTTAGGTGCCCTAACTCACCTTAAATCCGTTAGGTAGCGACTCTTCAAATTCAAATACCCAATTCCCAAAAGGAAATGAGTTGTTCCCCCATGAATGCCAAAACCCGGACTCCGCGAGGAAAAAGGGGGCGCGACAGCATGGCGACTCTGCTGGGGATATTTTAGGCTCTTACCATAACGAACTTGTTTTGTGAATTAGTTCCAATCATGCTTTATTTTGTTGATCCGACCTTTTCCTTCCCCCATATAGGGATTTAATTGCTTATTTTCAAACATTTATGATTTCTTTTATTGCCTGAAACTGACTTGTTTCCTTGTTCTCCTTTTGTAACTGTCTTTCAATTATTTAAATACCACATTTATCATTTTTAACGTGCAAATACTTGACAACATGCTATTTATTGTTGCATAAGTCATGCTCAACATCATATTCCACTCGTGCGTAATCAATCATATAGCAACGCTTGATGAGTGTTTGCGCTCTTCTTATATATCACCCTTTTAAATTCGGAAAGGCGTATTTGCGGTAAAACTAGTCGATCAGCGGTGCGTTCGACGGTACCATGCCTTTCCCCCTCAAGTTGTCCGCTTGAGGGTCCCAGTCTAGATCTTTATAGTAACCCTACTCTGATTTATTGTGCATGCATCATGGTCAAACCTAGCCGGGTTAGTATGTTGTCCGCATAATAACCCTTTAAGACAAGCCTCACCCAAAAGTCCATCGGGTTTTCCATAATCCCAACGGACGCAACCACGATTTTGTGCATTAATTTGGGGAAACAAGTGCCAATATGCTAATCATTATAGTATAAATAGACGAACCTGGAGGGGGAAAGGGCCTAACCATCGTTTGTTTTGCAGAAATGAGGCACGAAGTTCCCCGGTTCGGCATGGTCAGTAGCATACCTTCACTTTTGCTAGATTGGTGGAGGGATCTTCCTTCAAGTGACCAAAATCAGGTGAAACGAGTCCTGGGGTATTTGCCTTCTTCGTTGGATCTTCAGCCAAACAAAATGTTGATCATGGCTGCCACCACGTTTTGGGACAAAGAAAGGGCTGTGTTCCGTTTTGGAAACACAGAAATGACCCCTCTCTTTGAAGAAATAGGGGGATTTGCTGGACTACCTTGGGATAGCCCTAGTTTATTGGCACCAGAAAATCCCACCACTAGGGGATTTTTGAAGATGATGGGGTTAAAGAAGAATGATGACTTAGAGTGCGTGAAAAACTCTTACATACCTTTCGACTTCCTCTATGAGCGATACGGTCACAGCAGGTCTTACCGTCTCTTCGATGATGAATTCTCCATCGCCTCCTTGGGGTGGATTCATCGCAAGGTCTTCGTGTTCATCGTGTGTTCATTGGGCATGCTAGTGTTCCTGATCCAAGGGGACAGAATCCACACCAGGCTGGCCATTGTGGCCAAAACTATGATGGACGGGATCGAGGGGCAGACATATACCATTGTCCCTATGATCATCGCGGATATATACCGGGCCTTGGAATGTTGTCAGAAGGGGTTCAGATTCATTGAGGGTTGCAATTTGCTACTTCAAGTTTGGCTGCTGGAACATCTCCAAAGGGGTCAATATCGTCAAGAGTTTCCATGAAGACCGTGGAATGATCATATAGCCTTCCACCATCCCAAGAAAATGACATATATTCCGGACATGTTTGCTCAATCAAAGGACGTTATAGGATGGGTGCAGTTTTTAAACAATCTGACTGAGGAATAGGTTCAATGGATGTTCGAATGGTTCCCTACTGACGAGTTCATCATCAGATCCAGGGATGTTCCCCACTTGGTACTGATTGGGTTAAGGGGCATATACCCTTACGCTCCCCTCAAGGTTATGAGACAGGCAGGTAGGAGACAAGTCGTACCGTGAGTTGCTATGATGAGTCACTTCATAGCTTATTTTCAGGGTGATGCCATCCCATTTAAGAATGAAGCACAACACATGTGGAGCTTGAAGATTATCGTAGAAAAGGATACCATCGAGCCGAATCGATATCATGCGGGTCATACATACTTTTACTCCTCATGGTTGAATGACAACATAGCGGGGATATTCGAGCCAAGGGTTGGTCCAGGAAACAGGGTTATAGACGAAGTTGCTGAAGCACAGGTGAAATATAAAAAATTGCGCAAAAGAGTTCGCGAGTCTGAAGTCGAGCATATGGAGGAACACAAGGCCGACATGGAAATGATCAATGAGTGGAAAGAAAGGGCTGTTAAATCCATCGAAAGGTTGGAGTATCTGGAGTACAGTCTAATGGAGCTGGAAGGGAAAATGAGGAAGAGAGTCACCGATTGCCAAAACGCTGAGGGAAACGAAGGAGGGCATTTGGCAAGAGCATTATTACTACTGAACTTGAGCGAACTGGGGGAATTGATCGACAAGAGCATCCAGTCTGAAGAGGGTCCTTCTGGGACCATATAGATTAGGTTTACTTGCTTTTCAAATGTAATAAGGCCAAGTGTTGTCACAGTGACATTATTTTATTTAGTATCGTTTTGGGTCGTCTATTTTCGCATTAATAAAATGAGGCAATTAAATGCACTAAATTTCTCCAAATTTATTTGTCGCTAGGCCTACCTCA
The DNA here is from genome assembly GCF_001879085.1 of Nicotiana attenuata. NCBI lineage: Eukaryota > Viridiplantae > Streptophyta > Magnoliopsida > Solanales > Solanaceae > Nicotiana > Nicotiana attenuata. Next base: position 64,705 of record NW_017672378.1, read on the forward strand.
GGCACAACGGGGCTCCCAAATTAGGACGCGAATTGATATTCCCACGATACATGTTTAAATAACTGCAAACTTTTCAAAATCATTACTGACTTGGCTACCTTTTGTTTTTCTTTCTTTCCTATTGATTATTCCCATTCCCCCAAAGGTTGGTTCGTGCATACTGGCATCATCAGCTTATCACACAAGATCTAGGGGCCCTCCACCTTCTCCTCCTCCTAGTCCACCAAAAGGCAAGGGAAAAGCGAAAATGGAAGATTTGAATGGCGCTAGAAAGGAAAACAACACACAGGTTGAACATGCAGAAACTTCTGATGGTCGGGGTACTCAGGCCACAAATGAAGCAGTTTCACGGCTCGAACAGAAAATTCTAGAACTCCAGGGCGAGCTTGAGCATGTCCGGAATGTGGCGAACCTATCCTTCTCACTCAGCTTCCCAGACATCAGTCATCCAAACACTCAGAACCCCGCACCACCTCAAAACACACCCAACAAGCGCCCACAAAATCCACCCGTACCTCACCATTATACAACTCCCCCAGAAAATCAAACTGTCCCACCGCAATACCAGCCAAACACCTACCACACTCCACAAAATACTCCACCAGTCATTCCTGAACCCCATAATTCCACCAACGATCACCACTATACTCAAATTCCAGGTCACCAAAACAACCCTATATATGCGGAGACCCTACCTCATTCCACTCAACCCATCTCCTATGAACCGGAATCTGTTGAGAAGGACATGCTCATTAAGAACCTGGCCGAAGAGCTCAAGAAGTTGACCACCCGAGTTCAAGGCGTAGAGGAGGCAAGGGGATAGAAGGTCTGAACTATGAAGACCTATGCATACAGCTGGATGTAGAACTTCCAGAGGGCTACAAACCTCCCAAGTTCGAGTTGTTTGACGGTACAGGTGATCCCAGGGTTCATTTAAGGACCTATTGTGACAAGCTTGTCGGGGTCGAAAAAGATGAAAAGATCTGGATGAAGCTTTTTTTGAGGAGTCTTACGGGAGATGCCTTGTCTTGGTACATCAGCCAGGATCCTAAGATAACTGGGTGAGTATGGCATCTGATTTCATGGACCGATTCAAGTTCAACACAGTGAATGCACCAGATGTCTTCTACATTCAGAACCTCAAGAAGAAGCCCACCGAAACTTTCCACGAGTATGCTACTCATTGGAGGTTAGAAGCGGCCAAAGTCAGGCCAGCATTGGGCGAGGAACAGATGAACAAGTTCTTCATCAGAGCACAGGATCCGCAATATTTTGAAAGATTGATGGTTATTGAAAACCATAAGTTCTCTGATATCATCAAACCTTGTGAACGGATCGAAGAAGGCATCAAAAGCGGGATGGTAACAAACTTTGATGCATTGCAGGCCACTAATAAAGCATTGCAATCAGGGGGTATATCTAAGAAGAAGGACATGGGAGCAGTGATGGTCGCCCAAGGACCCAAAACTCTATTCGTATACCGAACCTCTCCACTTGCATATCAAGCACCTCCACCCACATAACAAGCACCTCCACCCACCTATCAACTGTCACCTCCACCAACATATCAACCCTCGTTCCCCAAATATTCCCAACCAGCCACCGCCTATCACACCTATAATTCCCAACCATCTCATTTTCAGTCACCTCCAAATCGTCAAAATTACCCAAGACAGTGACCTAATTTTGACCGTGGACCACCCAAACAATACATTGCCATTGCTGAACCCATCGACCAGCTATATGAAAGGTTGAAGGCTACTCGTTACGTCTCTCCCATCCCTGTTGTGGCCACGGAGAACTCATCCCAATGGGTTAACCCAAATAAGACTTGTGTGTACCATTTCGGTATGAAAGGGCACACCATTGACAAATGTCACACGTTGAAGGACAAAATCCAGACTTTGATTGACAACAAGATCATCCAGGCAAAGGAGGTTGCGCCTAATGTCAGAAATAACCCCATCCCAGATCACAGGGGTGAAGGTGTCAATGTGATAGAGATGGATGAAGAATGGGATCCAGAGGGATCAATTGGACTTATCAAAGAGGGTAACGACCCCAAGAAACCCACAGTCACACTCAATCCCATTATAGTGCAGGTACAGCCGCCGGTAGAGGTCGAGGTAACAACATCAGTCTCATTTGAAGTTGAGGTAGCACACCCTGCAGTTGCACCTATTCCATTTGAGGTGAGAGTAGCCACACTATTTACAGTGACAGTATCAACCACACCGCCTTTCAGCATCGAGGCTGTACCATGGGATTATGTGGCCGAAGCTAGAAGAAAAGGATAAACCAAGATGGGAGAATCTGGTGCTGCACAAGGGATGACTAGGACTGGAAGGGTCTATATACCCGAGTATTTGGGAGAGTCCAGTAAACAGACCTCTAACAGACCTCCCGTTATTGAAACAGGTCCAGATGACCTCTGGAGGAAAATACAAGCAAGGGAGTATTCAGTCATCGATCATCTAAACAAGACTCCCGCTCAAATATCCATCATGTCGCTGCTACAGAATTCAAAAGCGCACAGGAACGCTTTGATAAAAGTATTGAACGAAGCATATATGCCCAATAACATCACAAGCGGAGAGATGGCTAACATGGTGGGACAAGTGTTGGAAAGTCACAAAATCACTTTCCACAAGGATGAGTTGTCGCCTGAGGGTCTGAATCACAATAGGGCACTGCATATCACAGTGCAATGCGAAGACTACATCATTACCAGGGTCCTGATTGATGGAGGATCCAGTCTCAATATTTGCCCACTAACAACACTGAAGAGGTTAGGCAAAGGCCTATACGAGATACGAGAAGGGACCATGAACGTAAAGGCATTCGATGGGTCTCAAAGGGCAACCATCAGGGAAATTAATCTTTGTCTGCAAATGGGGCCTACGTTGTTTGATGTCGAGTTCCAGGTGCTAGACATATCTGCATCCTACAATCTGCTGTTAGGACGACCATGGATACACGCCGCTGGGGCTGTGGCATTAACTTTGTAGCAGGTAGTAAAATTTGAGTGGAACCATCAGGAGGTGATTATCCATTGAGACGGGAGCAACACCATTCACCCGTCAAACTATTATGATGGTCGAGAATAGGAGAAAGCTAGGTGGAGAAACTTATCATCACATCGAGCGGGTCAATGCAATCGACAAAGATAAGTGGTGGGATGGCAAGATAGCAAGCATAATGAATTGGGGAGGGTGTGACCCTGGCAAGGGTCTTGGTAAAAATCTTCAATGCATCACCAAGCCGATACAGCAAAGTGCCATGGTACCATTTTTGGGCTGGGGTATCAATACACGTAGCAAGAATACAATTAATGGTAACCACTATGGCGAGGTCTGTACTATCCATTGGATCAGCCTATACCGCACTTGACTCATACTTTCCAACAGGCCGACATCATATGGGGATCAGAGGAGGAAGAAGCACTGGCAGCCTTAAGGAACCTGTTCCTTGAAGAGGAGGACATGGACTGTTGTGTAATTGTCGAGGAGGGGGAGGAGGAAGGCCCTACCATCCGAGCTGTGGAGAGAGGATCATTCCTCAAGAATTGGACTGTCAGACCATCTAGGGCCCGATGAGTCCCGGGGTAGCAAGGCTGAACAGCATTGTTTTGTTTATTTCCCTTTTGGCATTTTGTTTTAAATAATATTTCCAATATTACAATACGTTCTTTAAATTATAAAAAATTGCTTTTATGTTTCAATGAATCAATATTTATTATTACCATTTTTCTCTCATATCTTTATCTATACGGCATTACTATTTCCTGTCTCGATGAACCAACAACTGTGACATGTAATGAGACAACACAACAAAAGGATACTGATTCGGAAGAAGAAGATGTCATACCCGAAGAAATTGTCAGAGAAGTAAAAGACTTTGAGAACAAACCTAAGTCCAATCTGGAGGAAACAGAAATATTCAACTTGGGAGACTCCGAAACTATTAAGGAAACCCGTATTGGCATCCACTTGTCGCCATCAGTAAAGAAGAGCACACACAGTTCTTGGAAGAGTATGAGGACATCTTTGCATGGTCATACGATGATATGACCGGGTTAAGTATATCTATTGTGGCTCACAAGTTGCCCACAAACCCAGCATGTCCACTAGTAAAACAGAAACTCAGGAAGTTCAAGCCTGACATGAGTCTGAAAATCAAGGAGGAGGTTACTAAGCAAATCAAGGCCAAGGTCCTCAGGGTGGTTGAATACCCAACTTGGCTAGCCAACATCGTGCCAATTCCAAAGAAGGATGGGAAGGTCAGGGTCTGCGTTGATTATCGGGATCTCAACAGGGCTAGCCCAAAGGATGATTTCCCACTTCCAAACATACACATCCTAATCGACAATTGTGCCAAGCATGAACTCCAATCGTTTGTGGATTGTTTTGCCGGTTACCATCAGATCTGGATGGACGAAGAAGACGCTGAGAAAACGGCTTTTATTATACCATAGGGAGTATACTATTATAAGATGATGCCATTCGGTCTAAAGAATGCTGGGGCCAGCTACATGAGGGCTATGACTACCATTTTTCATGACATGATACATAAGGAGACCGAGGTATATGTGGACAATGTCATCATCAAATCCAAGAAAGCCACAGATCATATAGCCGATTTGAGGATATTTTTCGACAGACTGCGGTAATACAACCTGAAACTAAATCCCACAAAATGTGCATTCGGGGTTCCTGCCGGAAAGTTACTTGGTTTCATTATTAGCCGCGGAGGGATAGAATCGGATCCGTCAAAAGTCAAAGCCATCCAGGAGCTAGCGTCGCTGAAGAGTAAGAAAGATGTAATGAGTTTTCTAGGATGGCTAAACTACATCAGCTGGTTCATAGCCCAGTCCACAATTATATGTGAACCGATTTTCAAGATGTTGAAGAAAGATGTTGCAATTAGTTGGACTGAAGATTGTCAAAAGGCTTTCAACAAGATCAAGGAGTACTTATCAACACCACCAGTCTTGGTCCCGCCGGAGCTAGGCAGACCCTTGCTACTCTACCTTGCAATATTAGATGGAGCCTTCGGCTGCATTCTGGGGCAGCACGACGAGACGGGGAGAAAGGAACAAGCTATCTATTACCTGAGTAAGAAGTTCACTCTACATGAAGCGCGGTACTCTTTATTAGAACGTACCTCCTGCGCTCTGACTTGGATAGCTCAGAAGCTGAGGCATTACTTCTGTGCCTACACAACATACCTCATATCAAGGATGAACCCCTTGAAATATATCTTTCAGAAACCCATGCCCACTGGCAAGCTCGCTAAGTGGAAAATCTTGTTGAGCGAGTTCGACATTGTTTATGTGACTCAGAAAGTAGTCAAGGGACAGGCACTGGCAAATCATCTAGCTGTGAATCTCGTGGAAGGAGAATACGAACCCCTCAAAACGTACTTTCCCGATGAAGAAGTGTTATTCATAGGAGAAGACATTGCTGAATTGTCACGCCCCAACCTCGGGAGGCGCGACCGGTGCTCAATCGAGTGAACCCAACTGAGCAAGCCTTATCAACTCGATATGACTAGGGAATCAGGCTTTCGTTTAATTAGACAATAGGAGAGGCTGTACATTCAACATTGATAATTCATTTTATATCACAACCTTAAACCATAGTTAAGTTCCAAGATTCCATACAATTACAATTTAGAGAGAACAAGAGTTTAGAATTACAACATAGTTCGTAGACCCATCCAACACCCGTACATCACCCACACAAACGTCTACGGAGCCTCTAGGGATACAAAAGACAAATTATGACAACGCCGGCAATAAGGCCCCGGCTATACCTCAAAAGTGGAAGTCTACAACAAAAGATGTACAACATAACCCCTTGAAGGAAAAAGGGGCTCACAAAGACTTCGAGAGGAGGACACTCCGCTATGCACGATCAGCACTGTCCACTATAGAGCCACCTACATTCATTTAAAAATGTAGCGCGCCCCGCAAAAGGGACGTTTGTACCATGGAATAGTACTAGTATATATAACTAAATACCATTTTATTAGAAAGAACTTTCATACAAGAACAAGGAAATCACAAGTATAACTCAAAACCTTTAAATGATCACAACATTATCAAATGAAAGAATCACACAATTTTCACATCTTTCTTTTACATAGATTTTAGTTTGGGGTATCTCATACTGTTCAGCATTGCTCACAATACCACCGCTATCTTGAGCGGAGTCCGATCTCGACCCGATCGGCTAGGTTGCCTCATTTGAGACATATACTTCAATAACAATCCCATTTTTCCTTTTCCGGAATTCAATATCAACACATTACAACCATGTGTGCAGCATGGCATCCGATCACGGCCCGATCGGCTAGGCCTCCTTACCAAGGAGTCGTTCCTTTCTCATTAATCATCTCATTTCAATCATTATTTCGCATATGTCAATTCATAGGCACATAGGGCCACAATTATCACATCATTTCCATTTTTCAATGTTAACCTTGCAATTTGGGACCATAAGCACATACAAAAGCAATTCAAGTTGTAAGCATAGGTAAGATTTCACATAGTAAGCATGACAATCTCAGTTTTAAATATTGGCTCGTAGCCAAGACATTTCAACACATGGTTAATATTCCTCGCACAACTCTAAACATCAAGATAGTACATTGCACACACTGAGGCACACCTTTCATATGTATATGTATAATTTCAAAACCAATTCATGTGAACTAACAATCAATACATCAGTCAAGTTTCCAGTCTTACCACATTTGCACATACGCCAACGGAGCTCAATAATTTCTTCTACAGCAGAGAAACCTTGTACAGAAGAACTCCTGATTTTGGATTGCTAAGGTGTGTCAACGCAAAAGAAACTTCTAAGCTATTTTAGGAGATACATGATGGGACCTGCGGCCCGCATATGAATGGCTTTGTCTTGGCCAAGAAGATACTTAGAGTTGGTTATTTCTGGATGACCATGGAGACAGATTGCATCCAGTATGTCCGGAAATGCTAACAATGTCAAGTACATGCCGATATGATAAAAGTGCTGCCAAATGAACTCAATGCAACAAGCTCACCATGGCCATTCGCCGACTGGGTAATGGATGTCATTGGTCCAATCGAGCCCACCGCCTCAAATGGGCATCGGTTCATCTTGGTAGCTATTGATTACTTCACCAAATGGGTTGAAGCAGCATCTTACAAAGCGGTGACTAAGATGGTCGTTGCAGATTTTGTCCGCGATCGTATTGTTTGTCGGTTCAGGGTCCCCGAATTAATCATCACTGACAATGCCTCCAATCTCAATAGTGATCTGATGAAGACCATGTATGAGACTTTCAAAATCAAGAACAAGAATTCCACAGCCTATAGACCTCATATGAGCGGAGCTGTAGAAGCCGCTAACAAGAATATCAAGAAGATACTCAGAAAGATGGTAGAAAAGCACAAACAATGGCACGAGAAGCTGCCATTTGCTTTATTGGGATATCGTACCACAGTCCGCACATCAATTGAGGCAACTCCCTACTTACTGGTTTATGGTACTAAAGCTGTTATTCCCGCTGAAGTGGAGATCCCTTCGTTGAGAATCTCATACAAGAAGCTGAGCTCAATGACGCATAATGGATAAGGAGCCGTTATGAGCAGCTAGCCCTCATCGACTGAAAAAAGATGAATGCAGTGTGTCATGGGTAGCTCTATCATAACAGAATGTCCATTGCCTTCAACAAAAGAGTCAAGCAGAGACAGTTCACACCGGGGCAGCTGGTTTATATGTTTACCTTTGGCATATAT
>NW_017672378.1:72519-127449 GCF_001879085.1 Nicotiana attenuata
ATATATATATATATATATATATTAGAACCAACAGAACAATGCCAAAGGTAAACTTATAAACCTAGATGATATTACGAGTGGAGTATTTACGATGAGATATTTCATTAAGGTTTTCTGTAGAAAGATTGTCATTAAAGCGGATTTATGACGAAAAAGGTTCAAACGATATAGCCATTACATACTTTGATTATCAGCCTTCCAATACGATATAACAAGAGAAGCTCCTGCAAGTTTATTCTACACAAAACGATAACCATACTAGTGTCAAACAACCTAGAAAGGTTATGACGAACGGCGAGCCCACCACCCCAGAATCATGTGGAGTTTCTCCATGCCCTTTCTCCTTACAAACTCCATAAAGAATTCGCACAACAGAAAACCCAATAACAGTACGAAACAACCCAGAAAACAATCCAAAACATTCAATTACAAGTTGAACAACTCGAACTCAACTTCCCAAGTCATCTCTTCGACATTCTAATTTGTCCAAAGTATCTTTACTGAGGCTACTTCCTTGGTTTGCATCTTCCAATCCTGACGATCAAGAATGGAAATAGGAAATTCTTCGTAAGATAAATAATTTGTGATCTAAACATCTTTGAGCATCTGAATAGTATGCTCGGACTGCACGTCTACTTGTGGATGAAATATTGTGTTGAGGTTCACTTGCGTACCCAAAGCTCTCTGAAAAGTCCTCCAGAAGTTTTCTGTAAACTGAGTGGTCCTATTAGATATAGTCAAGATCGGAACACCATGCGGTCGAACTATCTCCTTATTATACAACTTCGTATAGTCGTCGGTCGTAAAGGTGGTCCTTACCGTTAGAAACTGAGCCGACTTTATAAGCCTTTCTACAATCACCCATAAATAATCATAGTTACGATAAGAGAAGGGCAAACCCCTACTGAAATCTATGTTAATCATCAACCATTTTCATATCGATAATTCTATGTTCTGAACTAATCATCCGAGCTTCTGGGCTCTATCTTGACTTGCAAGCAATTTGGAAACTGAGCAATGAACTCCGCAGTATTCATCTTCATATCATTCCACCAATAAACCTCCTTGAGTTCATGATACATCTCCATCAACCCTAGATAAATAGAATACCATGAATGATGAACTTCCACCATTAATCATTCCTAAAACTTCTTCACATCTAGAAGACACAATCGGCCTAGGTATCTAAGGACTACATTTTCCTTAAGCTCTAATACCGGCTTGTTTTGTTGTTGAATTCCCTCTTTCTTCATTACTAGCTCAGGATCTTCATATTGCCGTTCTAATGTAATGATACGGCTAATGAGTGTCTTGGGAAAGAGCATTACAATCATGCAAGAGAGATAGCATCTGCTGCGATGTGAATTCAGGCGGGAGGCTTTCCTTTGTGTTCGCGTGGATATTTTCACGTTTGCATGAAGGCAAGGTCTGGCTAGGGAGTGCTGTCATTCACGTTTACGAATGGGTGCTTGTATTCATAGAGGGTTCACTGGTAGGTTTTTGCTTTCACAGGGCTTCAGGGTGATGGCGTATCGTGCATTTGAGCAGCAAAATTTTTGTTCTTCACGATCGCGAAGCTTTGGGCCCCATAGCAAAGAATATGCTTGGAAAGAACGAGATTTTGAAAATCTATTTCACTACTACATTGGAGGAATGAAATTCTCACTTGAATGTGGTTATATGTCTTGATCGTCATGGATTTCTACACCTAAAACTTGAAAATATAAAGTGAAATATGGTATTTTGGTCTACAACTTGAGAGGGTATATTTTGGGGATGTGAGAGTCGATTTGTGCTTGGATTTGGAATCTAGTCACATATTTGAATGGATAGTCGAGATCTATCCCTTAACTCGGGTTTTGACCATGTTGGCGCCGGTCAACTTTTGTTGACTTTTGGAGATTTTATTAAGGATTAAAGCATAATTATTTGGAATTGATTCTTATGGATTTGTTTGACGTTATTAAGTTGTATTAGACTAAATTTGAGTCATTTGGAGGTTGATTTGAGAGGAAAAGTTATTTTGGAAGGTTAAGATTACTCGGTAGAAGTAAATCTAAGGTTTATGGACTAAGGTTGAAGGAAGAATCTTTGATTTCATGGTGTTGACGGGCATATATGGATTGAGGTGACACGGGGTCACTGTGGGTATGTGTACAGTGAGTTTATACAATGATTTGATGGCTCCTGAGCGACTCTTGGCACGCTCGTGGAGGAACGTTTATTTAAGAGAGGGAGAATATACGACCAAACCGGTCGTTTAAATCATTTGCACTTCTATTCGGTGGTGTGAGTCCGCGAGTAGATTCGTATGATATATTATGACTTGTGTGTATAGTCAGTTTCAATCTTCGAGCGATTGGGAATTGATTTGGAAGAATGATTCTCTTTTAGAAGCTTTAAACTAGTAGAGTTGACCAAGTTTGACTTTTTGCTTATTTGATCTCGGATCGGAGTTTTGATGGTTCCATTAGCTTCGGATGGTACCTTTGGATTTAGGCATATGTCCGGATGTGTATTTAAAGGTTCCTAGGTTATTTTGGCTGTGATTGGCGAAAGTAGGATAGTTGAAGGTTTAGAAAATTGATAGGTTTGACCGAGAGTTAACTTTGTTGATATCAGGTTCAGATTGTTGTTCCGGTGGTTGTTATAGGTCCATTGTGTCATTTGGAACTTGCATGAAAAATTTGAGGTCATTCCGAGTTGATTCGATATGGTTCGGCATGAGTTTTGGAAGTTGGAAGTTCATTATGCTTGTATTGAGGTGCGATTCATAGTTTTGATGTTGTTTGGTATGATTTGAGGCCTTTAGTAGGTCTGTGTTATGTTTTGGGATTGGTTGGTATTATTAGATAAGGTCCCTAGGGCCTCGGGTATGTTTCAGATGATTTTCTGATCATTTTCACTCATGCTTGGCTTTTAGATTTTCTGGTGTTCTACTGTTCATCACGATTGCAGATGAAGCATCGTGGTCCTGGAGTATTATTCTTGTGACTAGAAAATTGCTCTTCGCGGTCGCGGAGCCTTGGGGGAAATGTTCATCGCGTTCGTGTCCTGTGTCTCGCGATCGCATAGAGGAAGAGCTGGAAGGGGTGCCTGTGGTTCGCCTTCGCATTGGCGTGTTGGGCTTCATGTTCGCGTAGGCCAGTTGAGGTGAAGGGTCGGGTTCGCAGGGCCCAGAAAGAAGGTTTTTGGCCAGTTTATGATTTGTATTGCGCGATCGCAAAGTAGGTCCCGTGATTATCAAAAGTACCTCTTGGCAATTTATATTATATTCATTTCGAGGGTTTTGAGTTATTTTATCACATTTTGATTTATAGAGCTCGAATTTGGTCTATTTTGGAGGAGATTTTCACGATTTGGATTGGGTTAAGTACTTTTGACCCGGATTTGATTATATTTCATGATTTCATCCTTGTTTTTGGCATTTGATTTATGAATCTAAGTGAGGGAAATTGGGGATTTTAGTAAAAAATTCCAAATGTAATTTGATGATTTGAAGGTCAATTTGAGGTTGGAATTGGATGAAATTGGTATTGGACTCGTATTTGAATGGGTGTTCAAAATTTGTGAGTTTTGTTAGGTTCTACGGTGCGGGCCCGGGGTTGAAGTTTTTTGTTGACCTTTTTATTCTTGTTCAAGATCGAAGCTTAATTATTCAGAATTGTTTCCTATATCTTTTATTTGTGATATTAAGTTATTTTGGCTAGATTCGAGCCATTTGGAGGTTGATTTGCACGGGAAGGGCTTATTAGTGAATTGATTTAGATTATATGAGGTAAGTATCTTACCTAACTTTGGTTGAGGGAGTTACCCCTTAGGATTTGTCTTAATTGCTTATTTGTGGCTTGTGTAAATGATGTGTATACGAGGTGAGGAATGTGTACACGGCCACATGTATGGTCTATGGCCGGACTGACTCAAGGTTGTACTTATCGGTTTGTTTTGATGAAGAGGTCTCTACTTTACATGTTTTCACTTTGGTTGTTTACTTGAGTTTATGTTACATGCTAGAGATCATGTTTTAGGATTTTAATTCCTTAATTGACCGACTTGGGCGGTTGTGAGATTTGCTGCTAATTTGACTTAGCTTTCATGCTTATATGTTGAACACCCGTCCGAATTTCTTTATCGAATTGTCCATGTGTACTGTGCTGGCAGATTATGAATTTATGTCTTGGTGACAAGTCTTGATATGTTGTGTTGTTATGAATTTATATCTTGGTGACAAGTCTTGATATGTTGTGTTGTTATGATTATGGAACTTGTGAACTTGTTGAGCGGATTGTTTGCGCATGTGGTTAGACAAGATGGGATGATTATTAAAATGCATGGGGCGAGACAAGGCGGGCATTTACTTTACTGTTGCGCACGTGGTGAGATAAGGGTGACTATGTGAGGATGATATATGATGGCCCTGGGGGTTGGTTGTTGATGAAAATGGAGTATTCTTATTTGTGCTTATGACTTCATTGTGTGTTTCATGCATATTATGTGATTTGTTGTGTTATTCTCTAATGTGCTACTCGGTGTCTCTGATATTACTTGATTATTTGGCTTGCAAGATGGATTTACCTACGTGAAATTATGATATCATATTCTGTTGAGTTATTGTTAACATAACGGATTTAAATAAAAGAAAGTTGTTATCATGATTTGCTTGATTTGATTCTTGATGAATCCCTCTTAAATGTGCTATTGGTAATTAGCACGAGGTCATTGTCATACGGTTGTGGTATATGTTGAGGCACGAGGTCTTTGCCGTGCGCGTGTGACTTATGTTGAGGCACGAGGTCTTTGTCGTGCATGTGTGACTTATATTGTGGCACGAGGTATTTGCCATGCGAGTGTGACCTATATTGTGGCACGAGGTTCTTGCCGTGCGAGTGTTACTTATATTGTGGCATGAGGTCATTGGCCTACGGGGTTTGTCTTATGTTGTGGCACGAGGTATTTTTCGTGCGAGGGTGATTGATAATGCGGGCATGAGGTGTCGTGTTTGTGTGATTCTATTTGATGACTCATTGTCGGAACGGACCTTTATTTGTTCTAAATGGGTATCGCTTAATTTGATGAGATTACAGTTATTGCTTTATATTATTCTTCCTTTTTTGTCAATTTTTTATATGTTGCACAGATTATTTGACTAGTGATTGCCTCAACTTGAACCTCGTCACGACCCCATCGAGGTTAGCCTTGATACTTACTGGGTACCGACCGTGGTATACTCATACTACACTTTTGCATATTTTTGTGCAGATCCAGGTGTTGGAGATAACGGACCCAAGAAGAGTCAGCTCTGATCGTGAGGACTCAAGGTAGAGCTGTTTGATGGTCGCAGTCCCTTGGAGTCCTTTTCTCACACTTATACTATCAATTCTCTATCCGAACAGCATTGTATTTTCTGTTTGAGATATTTCTACATATTCAGCTAGAGTTTGTGACTCTGTACTACCTAGTCTTTGGAATTTGTTGTGATTATCGTCGTGTTGGCTTGTATCACCTTTATTTCTGTATTTATATTAAACTCTTTTCATAATATCATGTTTTATTGGTTTAAAAGTTGTAAGTGATCGGCTTACCTAGTTTTAGTGACTAGGTGCCATCACGATCCTTAAGGTAGGATTTTGGGTCATGACATTGGATTAGACTCTAGGCTTCTACTATGACTTCATTTGATTGTGTGCTCTCTATGAAACATGTAAGATTCTTGTATGACTATGCGAGCTTAACTTTTTTATGCAAGAGAACACGTTTTAGTATTTTAATCTCCTAATTGGCCGAGATAGGCATTTATGAAAATATTACTAAATTGAATTAGCCATAGTCATACATTATATGTTGAACATTTATCCACATTTTATTATTATCATGTTCTTGAGCACCTGGTAGACAAACTGTGAGCGTATGTCTTTTGATGATAATTTGGCATATTCTTGATTTTATGGCACATGCGGGCATGTTGGGCGAATTGATTAGTCCTTGGCACAAGGTTTTGCCGTGTGAATGTGATTGATATTGTTATAATGCCAGTGTATGGAGCAATAAGGGTAGATATTGTTAGTGTATCGGGGTATGGAGCGATAAGGGTGGATATTATTATTGTGTCGGGGTATGAAGCAAAAAGGATATATATTGTTATTGTGTTGGGGTATGGAGCAATAAGGGTGGATATTGTTATTGTGACGAAATGTGAAGTGCGAGGGTGACATTTGCCTCTAATTCTATTTGATGATTTGTTGTAAAAAAATAAATTTTATTACATTGAGATGTTATCACATGTTTTAACAATATTGTTGGTATTGTACTATGTTATAAATATTCTTGTTGCCAGTTTTTTGGTATATTGCACAGGTTCATTGATTAGTGAGTATCGCATAACTTGAACCTCGTCACTACTTCACCGAGGTTAGTCATGATACTTACTGCATACCGATTGTGGTGTACTCATACTATACCTTCTGCATAACTTTGTGTAGATTCGGGTGTTGGAGGTAGCGGACCTCGTGAGTCAGCTTGTGTCAGATCGAGAGGATTCAAGGTAGTGCTGCATGAACGCTGCAGAGTCTTGCAGTCCCCATCTCTTATTTTTATATTTTTATATTTGCTTTCAAATAGTATTGTACTTATTGAGACTCGCTATGTATTCTTTTTAGAGCTCACGACTCAGTATTACCTTATTTTGGGGAGTTTGACTTATGAATCCATGTTTTGCTTTATTGAGGCTTTATTATGTAGTTTATGTTAATTCAGAGTTATTATATCTCATTTTGATATTTTGTATCATTCTATTTCTTGGCTTATCTTGTAACGACCCGGCCATTTATTTTGATGATTTTAGCCCCGATCCCCTATTTATTGCCTCCTCTATGCTATATTGTGATTATGTGACTTGACGGGGTGTTTAGTTTTGGTTTCCGGTGAGTTTCGGAGTTAAATGGGACACATAGTCCCTAAGTTGGAGTCTTAAATTGATAAAGTTATCGTAGTTTGAAATTTCTGTAGACGACTCCGGAATGGAGTTTTGACGGCTTCAATAGCTCCGTATGGTAATTTTGGACTAAGGAGCATGTTCGGATGTTGATTTGGAGGTCTGTAGGTCGTTTCGGCGTGAATTGGCAAAAGTTGGAAAGTTGAAGACTTGGAAAGTTTGATTGGGAGTTGAGTTTATTGATATCGGGGTCGGATTTTGATTCGGAAGTTGCTATAGGTTTGTCATGTCATTTATGACTTGTGTGCAACATTTAAAGTTAATCAGAGTTGTTTTGGTATGAGTCGGCATTAGTTTTGAAATTTTGATTTTCATAAGCTCCTTAGGCTTAAATTAATGCACGATTCATGGTTCTAATGTTGTTTAATGTGATTTGACACTTTGAGTGTGTTCGTATGATGTTTAAGGACTTGTTGTATGTTTGGTTGAGGTCTCGGGGGGGCTCGGATGTAATTCGGACCATGTTTGGCGCATTTCGGAACCTTGAGGATTGCAGAAGCTACTATTTTCTACAGGTCTGGTTTCCTTCTACACGTTCGTGAAGGTTGTCCCGCGTTGGCATAGAGTCTTCAGGTGATTGTTGGAAATTTACCCTTCGCGTTCAAGAAGGTGAGAACGCGTTCGTGAAGGTTTAGTGTATTTGTGCATCATGATCGCGGACAGGGAGCCGCATCAGCGAAGGAGGAAGGCAGGATGGGGAACCTCACGTGTTTTCTCTACGCGTTCGCGAGTGAGGCTTTGCATTCATGTAGGCTTGGGCTGAGTATTCATCACGTTCACATGGGGGGTCTCGCGTTCGCGAAGAGGATTTTGGCAGTTGTATATTTTTGTGCTTCGCGAACGCGAGGCGCTTTCCCGTTCACGAAGAAGAAATCGCTGGGCAGCAAAATAAAATTTGAAAATGAGGGTTCTATCTCATATTTCATAATTTGGACCTACAGAGCTTGGTGTGAGGCGATTTTTCGAGGGTTCTTCAAGGAAATTGTTGGGGTAAGTGACTCTAACCTGGATTGTACTATATTTCATGAATCTATTACTATTTTCATGATCTAATTAGGGATTTAAGTTGGAGATTTGGGGAAAAATGCGAAAACTTCCTAGACTAGATTTTTGAGTTTTGAAAGGTGATTTGAGATTGGATTTGAATAATTCTTATATGTTTGGACTGTTATCGAATGGGTGTTCGGATTTTATACTTTTGATCGGGTTCGAAACGCAGGCCCGGGTTGACGTTTTGAGTTGACTTTTTATTTCTTTGCAAATATCGTAACTTTATTACTCGAATAAGTTTCTTATAGTTTATATTTATGGTATGAAGTTGGTTTGGATAGATTCGAGCCGTTCGAAGTTGGATAATCGAGGAAAATGCCTACTAGTGGATTGAGTTAGCGTGATTTGAGGTAAGTGACTTGCCTAACCTTGTGTGGGGGAATTACTCCTTAGGATTGGTGTTGTTTTGTGATAATTGCGATGTGTGGAAGCTGTGTACGCAAAGTGACGAGTGTGTATACGGGCTAAAGTTAATTGTATGTATTAAAGTTCTTAGGGAGGTGTAGTCATTCTTATATATAATATCCTACCCATCCCGCAACCTACATTACAACCAATTAATGTCCTACTATATCCTTAATTGAATTAGCTCAATTAGTAGATTAGTACACTACGGGAAAGCCCATGGTGCATCTTTTGTGGCATATGAATGTTGTTTCTGAGAGGGAGCGAATTCTTTCTATCTTGAGTTCCTAATTGTTCTTAAAATTTTATTGTGTGTGGAACTACTCTTTATTGTTGTGTGAGGGCACTTGATTCGTGAAGAAAATATAATGTCGTTGACCTCTGTGTTAGAGTAAGTGAGCTGGTTGTGAAAAATGTATGGTGCTTGTGAGTCAAATCAGGTTTTAGTCGCTTATTGCACTCTAATTCACTGCACTTTACTTGTGTTTGAGCTTTAATTACTAGTGTTTTGCACTTATTATGTATTTTATGCCTTGTAGGAATGATTCCGAGTTATGTAGCTATTACAGAGCTAATTTGAGATATTTGGAGCTTTGAAGTCTGAGTAAAAGCCCAGAGGATTAAGTCGGGATCGCATTTGGGGTCCAAAACCATGCCTGGACTTCAAAAATCAAGCAAAAATCCAAGCTCTAAGGATTTTACACAGCCACGGCACAAGGGGAGGTGCGTGGTGCGTCGTGGCTATGCATTTTTGCTTCTTTTTGAATTGTGAAGCTGCCTGATAATCCCCACAACGACCCTATGTGGTGCGTCGCCCCATGCGGCGCGCCTGTGCAATTTTTCTAGAGCCAGTGTCATTTTTCGGCTAGGAGAAGGTGATTTCGTCTAGACCGACCATACTTGGTATGAATACATGGAAAAACGTTACTTTCTGGACATTTGAGATACTTTCGACCTGAGGAAGCTAAGGAGGAGGTTGAAGAACACAGGCAAGAGGATTTTATCATTCCTTCCTCACTCAAGACCCGAGTTTGGATTGAATTTATATTTTTCTATACTTTCATTATATTTGTGATGAATTACTTCATGCCTATAGAGTAGTTCTCTATAGGGTTTGAATGGATTTGGTTTATTGATATTTTTTTGTGGACTATAACTCTAGTTTTATGTATCGAAGCATTTTTGGATGATTTAATTATTGCATCTATATTCACTTGTTCATGTAATCGAGAGAGGCATAACTTGTGATATCATTGCATTATACTGTAGGTTGGGTTTACTAATTCTTCTTAGTAATCAAAAGAAGCTAGTTGAATCATTGATTAAACCTAGTTAGGAGGATAATCCAGAGAGGTTCTCCTAAAGACCAATCAACTACGCATTCTTGCATATCTTCACAGAGCTTAAATTGGTTCATCTTGTGAGATTGAGACTTAATCGAGAGAGGAGTTTCTACTAAACGTTTGAACTAAGAATCGAGTGAATTCGAGAGACTCGCTTGAACAGTAGAAGTAAATTATCTAGAGTTAGATCCCAAGCAACTATCTTGCACCTAGCCTATCAAAATCCTATCTTCTCCCACTGATAACCTTCCTTGCTTTTTCATTGTTACGATTGTCATTAGTCAATAGCTTTAGATTCTTAGTTAATTTTAGTATTAATCACATAAATCTCAACTGTTGATCATCTTGGATAGCAATCAAGCTATAAACTACGAGAATATTGTTTAACTCCAATCCCCGTGAATGCGATATTACACTATACTATATTTGATTAGTGAGCATAATTTAAGTGTGTGTTTCGAGCTCGTCAATTGTTTGAAATAATATTTCAAGTACAAAAAATAAACTACAATCACAAAGATAACAAAAACTAATTTTATTAATCAATTGTGAGTATAATTTCTTTATCCATTAATTCTTCTCTTCGAACTATTCTCCATGGAGGCCTGGAACAACATTTTCTCAAACATAGGTTGGTCCGAACCTTCTTGGGAAGTATTTGATCTCCGTGAAAGTCAGGCATTATTTCGGACTGATCACGAGGAACGATTTCTCTTAATCTCTCCTTCTTGTTTCATCAATCGAGGGCCAAAGTGGCATATCTCTCTAGCAAATGATATTATAGATCTTTCTGAATTATTTGATTGTCAAGATGCACCCGGCCGCATTTCGAGTTGATTTGAGGAAGATGGTCTCTTGATCAAATAGACATTGAGAAAGACATTATTTTATATCTTGATTTCATTATAAATATTCTAAGTTTATGGAGTTTTGGAGATGTATCTTGAAGGAAATGTCTATTCACCTTTATAGAGGTATCGGCTAGGGTTTATACTAGAGTAGCCTCCAAACAATTCTTTAATATGGACTCTTTGTCTTGAACAGTACAAATATAGGAAATTTTACCTCTTATAGAAAGTCTTTACACCCTATTTGTTCTAAATAAAAACCCTTTTAAATTATTATTTTCTATAGCTGCGTTTTAGATTTTATAGCAAAATATGTATTTATGGTCACTTCCTATCATTAATCCATTAAATACGCTGTCTAATATTTTTCTCTCTCATTCTTTCAGTTTATTCTCTCCCAAAATTATCGCATAGTATCTTATTTCTCTCTCCACGATCTCTCTCTCCTCTCTCTAGGTGACATGGAGATCTAGCAGCTGCCATGGCCGTTTCCAATATTTTTTGCTCCAAATTTCTCTCCCTAGCTCTCTCCTTTAACAGCGCCATTATCTCCCTCAATTTTCAACATGTTTTGCTCCAAAAAATTGTGGTAAGTGTTAAAGCTTTTGGGTTGAAGACCTACAAGGCCAAATTAGCTGTCTTTCCAAGACGTGGTCGCAAGGTCAAGGCTGGTAATTATGGCCTCGAGGAATTGGCTATGGCAACTCAAGTCCATGGTGCTTACATGCCAATTGCACGTGAGAAGCCATCAGTTGATCTTGTCAAGGTTACTGAAGAGATGAAGTTGTTCAATGCCTAAACCTTAAATCTAGTGCTTGTATTCTGTTATATTTAGATGTATTTATATGTATTTGAGTTCATACAACAACATTTTAGAATGTATTCATATTTTTTTGTCACGATCCAATTTCCCCTCCGTTGGGTTTCGTGGCGGCACCTAGTCTTAAGGACTAGGTAAGCCTAATATTTACAGAAGAACAACAATAATAAATAACATCTTAAAATTTTTCTGGAATGAATCCTTTATACAATGAGCATATTTTCAAAACCCGGTAGTACAAGTCATAAGCTCTACAGAGTTAGCTACCACCTCTATATAAACTGTTTGGAAAGGAGTGAAAATAGTTGAATACAAGTAAGAAGGTGACTCCGAAGCCTGCGAACGCAGCAGCAGGTTTACCTCGAGTCTCCTCAGCAATGGTCAGCACAGCTACTAACGATCGACACCTGGATCTGCACAACAAAAATGTGTAGAAGAGTAGCATGAGCACACCACAGTGGTGCCCAGTAAGTATCAAGACTAACCTCGGTGGAGTAGTAACGAGGAACAGTCAACACACCTACCGGTCTAATAAACTGTACAAATCTAAGCATAGGAACATCGGAACATGATGTATACATATAAAGACTACACACTATGGCTAACAATACAACAATCACAGTAAGGAAAGAAAAACAGCAAGTAACAACGGAAGTACCATAATAATGACATAGAAGAGCGAGCGAAATCACAAACCCAAAACCTAAATCACAAATACAGTAAAGGTAAGCAATAATTCAGAACCTACGACAGTGTTCACATCAAGTCTTAGCCAACAGACTCCACGAAAAACCGAACCTCGGACAACTTACACCTCACGGGTTCCAATACCTGAACCCTATTACTTGGCATCCTGTGCCCCCATCACAACTCATGGTCACGCTGATAACTCACTTACTAACTAGAGCTACTCTCACATATATGACAAGTAGATGAGGGTGTACATCTATATTCAGCAATATCAGGAGAACATCATATCCAATGGGAGTGCTCAAATACGTGTATGCTTGTGCAAGTGCTTTAACATAGTTCCTACCAGCTAATAATCATAAGGAAAAGAATGGACGGCAGGTAAGATATTTTCTTACAACTTCCACGAGATAAAACTCATACAGGTAAGCATACCACAACACAATATCAAACAACAAGAATGCCCCCAGGACATCACAAATCATCACAATCAATNAATGCCCCCAGGCCATCACAAATTGTCACAATCAATCCCTGACATAGCCCACCTTGTCTCGCCACGTGTGCAAATAATAACATAATAAGTGCCCGCCTTGTTTCGCCACACGTGCATCATAATGTTCCCACCTTGTCTCGCCACATGCGCAATCCACATATAAGCATATATAAATATATATCCCGCCTTGTCACGCCGCATGTGAAATATGTCAATAGTAGCAATAGCACGACAGAAACCTCGTGCAACCCCATAACAATAACCGCACAGTAGAAACCTCGTGCATCACAATATCAACAACCGCACAGCAGAAACCTCGTGCACCACCACAACAAGTACCACATCAACAATGACAATATATACAAGAACACGACAAGTAAATCAACTCGAGAACTTTCGAGACGGTAAAACTAGCTCACAAGGAATAACCACAATAGAGAATACTAAGCGTAATAAGAACAACTCAACAAGGGAGAAAATAATGTGAAGCAACGAACCCACAATATGTAGTTCAACAACAAGGAAGCTAACACAAAATCAAATAATTCCAAATAAGGAAATGTCAACTAAATATAGGATACCTAAACTACTTTTATGGTTGGGCAGATTACGAAGAATATACAACAATTTCAATTAAGGATGAGCAGCGGGAAGATAATCATAATCTCAATTAAGACTAAGCAATTACAAGAGAGATAATAATGGTTTCCAATAAAGACAAGAAGTTATGAAAGATAGCATGACGATAGAAGAGGTAAAAATCTTCAATTAAGCAAAATAAGAGTCAAATAGGCAATAAGAATGAATCATAAAGCAATTAATTCCAATTAAAGCATGTAGAGGTGAAACTAGTAAATGGAAGCTCAATCATATCAAGAACAACTTCATACTCAGTAATACAAGGACCTAAGAACTCTAAAAGGCCAACTTTCCACAAATAAGTCCGAACACGCACTCGTCACCTCGCGTACACGGACAACAATCAACATAGAAGACTCAAATCCTAAGGGGAAGTCCCCCATACGAGGTTAGGCAAGATACTTACCTTAATCCGGCCAATTCAATACTCAATTTAGCTTTTCCTTTACCAATTCATCAACGCTCGTCTCAATCTAGCCAAACACCACTTGAATACATCAAACAATGCAAGAGAAAAGAATTTCAATTGACAAAACTATGATTCTTATACAATTTACAAAAAAAGTCAACAAAAGTCAACTCCCCGGGCCCGCACCACGAAACCCAACAAAATTTACAAAAACCGAACACACATTCACCCACGAACCCAAATATGCAATTGATTTTGAAATCCGACCTCAAATCAAGGTCTGAATCCCAAAAATTTGAAAATCCCAATCTCTACCTAAAAATCCCAATTTTTATCATGAAAACTCTAGATTTTGGTTGAAATCTTGTTAAAAGTTGTTAAGGAATGAAACGAATTAGTTAGAGATCACTTACCAATGATTTGGAGAAGTTTAGGTCTTTGAAAAAATCGCCTATGGAGGTTTAGGGTTTGAGAAAGTTGAAAAATGGGTGAAAATCCCGTCAAAATCTCACTTAACAAGCCTTAGATATCGCATTTGCGACCATGGGTGCGCAATTGCGAACCCTCGCAATTTGTAAACAAGGCAGGGCTGGCAGAAGTCGCATTTGCGAAAAAAAGGTCGCATTTGCGAACAGGGAATCGCAATTGTGTTGAAAAAGTTTGCATTTGTGACCACACCAGAAACCAGCAATTTTTTCCGACACAAAAATGAGCATAACTTCCTCATACGATGTCCAAATTCGATGATTCTTTTTCCTATGGCTCCGTAATTTTGATACGGATCTAAAGGTTCAATAAAAACTAATTTGGATCTCATTTTCTCAATGTGGTATCACTTTTTCTTGAAGAAACGACGATGAAGCATCCAAAAACAAGCGCAACATAGCCTAAACCTATCTGAAACTCACCCAAGCCCTCGGGGCTCCAAACCAAACATGCACGCAAGTCTAAAAAAATCGTACGGACTTGCTCGTGCGATCAAATCATCAAAATAACATCAAAAACTATGAATTTAACCTCAAAACACATGATTCTCTAACTTTTTAACCGGACGTCCAAATCACGTCAAATCAATTTCGATTCTCACCAAATTTCACCGATAGGACTTAAATATCATAACAAACTTGTACCGGCTCCGGAACCAAAATACGGGCCCGATACCAATGAGTTCAAACATTAATTCATTTCTTTATTTTCTTTAAAAACCAGCACAACAATTTTCTTCAAAAATTGTTTTCTAAGGCTAGGGACCTCGGAATTCAATTCCGGGCATACGCCTAAGTCCCATATTTTAACGCGGACCTCCCAGGATAGTCGGAACACAGATCCGGGTCCGTTTACCAAATATGTTGACCAAAGTCAACTAAACTCCAAGTTTTAACTCTAGAAATTACTATTTTTTTCATATTTTCACATAAAAGCTTTCCGATTTCAAGCTCGGACTGCGCACACAAGTCGATACACATAATATGAAGTTGATCGTGACCTCAAACTGCCGAACCGAACGCAATTGCTCAAAAACGACCAGTTGGGTCGTTACATCCTCCTCCACTTAAACATAGGTTCGTCCTCGAACGTGCCCGGAGTCGTTCCAAGGCTATCGAACCACTGCATGAGCTCCTCATACATACACCCGAGGGTGATTCCCCATCATCCAACCTATGCAGAACTGACAATGCAACTTAACTGAAGGTCTCATCTCCTCCTTAGTCCATAACCTTAGAACAGGACCCGAACCTCAACATCTGAAATTCATCATAGGACCCGAATTCCACATCATCGCACTGAACATAGCCAAACAAGCTGAATCGAGCCAAAAATTCCAATCCAGAATACAATAACATGTTGTTCCACGTAACTCAAATACTCGAAGCAATAACCTCTGACCACCATAGCTGCTCAAATAACATCCTGGATGCCGGCAATATACTTCACTTTGAATACATCCTTGTTCCGGACTTCCACAACCCTACCCGTGATAAAGAGACATGCGGAAACTCATAGCCGCCCATGAAGTCAACAAGTCACGAAGCTCTCTCGCCCGCCAAGGGCCATTACCCAAATCTTAGCAGAAACACCCTCTCACTTCCAAACACTCCCCACCCCCAATACCATAGCACTAATCTCCGGTCTACGAACGTCATCTCAGTCGATACAAGCAATCCAACTAACAACTCATCACGGAACCACACAGATTCTTACACTACACAATTTGTACACCAAATCAGTAATAACTCTATTATGCAGCACAAATAAAGGAAAACAAAGTAGAAGAATTATCTAACAAGTAAAACATGTGTGACAACAAAAGTATAGGTTTTTCATCAAATCGTCCCATAGAGGGAAGACACAACACCAAACACACACAAGGAAAGAGTATCCCACATAACATCCGCTGCGGCGTCCAGCCCGCTCCCAAATGCTCATCGAGCCAAAATGCTCAGGTTGATTGATCACATGAATACTGATATCAAGCGCAGCAGAGTGCACAAGTAAAACTGTGGGAACAATGAATAGAAGTAATAAAATAGGAGAGAAGCAAGCACATATAAGGTGCAATGAGCAAATCAACATCACAAGGGCTATCTCACCCGCATCGCCATAAGGCCTAAACAGATTTACAACATGCGTGGGGAATAATCTTACAACCTCACAGCTCACCACAACATGAGAGAGCAGCACATAACATAGGCCAGAGGCACAAATAATGTCCATTCTGCCTGAGAACATAACCAAATCCTGATTCTTCCAAATAAGATAAATATGCTTCAAAAGATCCACAACAACTTATCAGTATTGTATGCAATTAATTATCCCATTCTCAACATTTCTTCAAAGTCTGAAAAAACAGGAATTAGTCCACATGTGAAGTCATCTAGCCCCAAACCTCCAGAATACCAAAATTTCCATACCCGACTTAACTACGCAAATCAAATGGCTGATATATTACTCACACCCTATTATTCTACTAAAGCACCCATATAGAGTTTCTTGACGCGTAACAAAACATGAACCTCGAAAGCCTCAAAACCCAATAATCACCATGCTACCAGCCATGCACCCGCAAACCGAAACTCAAGGTCCTTTCCAAAATTGCACACCCTTCACATATGATAGCCAACAAGGTCAACACTCTATTAATTTTTTATACCTATTCAGGAGAATGTCACAATGTACCACATATTCCTTCCGCCCATAACAGCCAGCCGACTCAAGTCGTTGCCCAAAAATCAAGAACCCTCCAAGATCCGTCCGCACGCAACTAAGCCATCAGGACTGTACCTCCCCAACTCAACTGAGTCACACAAACCGTCCAATCCAAGAGTGCCGGCACAAATGCCAGCAGAGAATTCCTATTCAAAGGACCAATCACTTCATCGCTATGCTGACCCAACACCACAGATCTAACCCATTTCTTCGGATAGTCGATATGCAATAATCCCAAACAAAGTCCCAACATCTTCCCGTGCACGATCTCAAACCTTAGTCATATACAAATTCCGGGAACCTACCAATACCACAACATGTACCTCAGGCCAAACCTGACGTAAGTCTGACTATGCAATATGAATGTCGTTGATGGACTCCTCCACTTGGTGCGTAGCCATAGAAAACAACTTATGATGATCTGCAGAGCTAACCTTCACAGCTCGTACAACACAAATCACAAGGTACTCCAATACCGCCAACTATCCTCAATCAACACCCACCACGCTTCCGCTCCGCCTCCATATAAACAACTGAATAGTCTCTCAATACCTCTGTATCTCCAGTCTGGACGACACGTTGAGAAAATGTCTGAGCATCCCTGACTCCCTCGTAGCTTGTCTGTAACATCACGAACCACTGGCACATAGCGGACACCGAGAGCGTAATATTTCACACGAGTGGATGTAAAGGAACATAAGTTATATGCTTCGAGTTGAATCAATATCGCACGATAAGGAATGAAGAATGTGAGATTATCCTAATAGTTCTGTAGCCTCTCGAAGATAAGTACAAACGTCTCCGTACCGACCCGCAAGACTCTACTAAACTTGCTTATCACTCGTAGCACCTATGAACCTAGAGCTCTGATACCAACTTGTCACGACCCAATTTCCCCTCCGTTGGGTTTCGTGACGGCACCTAGTCTTAAGGACTAGGTAAGCCTAATATTTACAGAAGAACAACAGTAATAAATAACATATTAAATTTTTTCTGGAATAAATCCTTTATACAATGAGCATATTCCCAAAACCCGGTAGTACAAGTCATAAGCTCTATAGAGTTAGCTACCACCTCTATATAAATTGTTTGGAAAGGAGTGAACACGGTTGAATACAAGTAAGAAGGTGACTCTGAAGCCTGCGAACGCAGCAACAGGTTTACCTCAAGTCTCCTCAGCAATGGTCCGCACAGCTACTAACGATCGACACCTGGATCTGCACAACAAAAATATGTAGAAGAGTAGCATGAGCACACCACAGTGGTGCCCAATAAGTATCAAGACTAACCTCGATGGAGTAGTAACGAGGAACAGTCAACACACCTACCGGTCTAATAAACTGTACAAATGTAAGCATAGGAACATCGGAACATGATGTATACATATAAAGACAACACACTATGGCTAACAATACAACAATCATAGTAAGGAAAGAAAAACAGCAAGTAACAACGGAAGTACCATAATAATGACATAGAAGAGCGAGCGAAATCACAAACCCAAAACCTAAATCACAAATACAGTAAAGGTAAGCAATAATTCAAAACCTACGACAGTGTTCACATCAAGTCTTAGCCAACAGACTCCACGAAATACCGAACCTCGGACAACTTACAGCTCACGGGTCCCAATACCTGAACCCTAACACTTGGCATCCTGTGCCCCCATCACAACTCATGGTCACGCTGATAACTCATTTACTAACTAGCTACTCTCACATATATGACAAGTAGACGAGGTTGTACATCTATATTCAGCAATATCAGGAGAACTTCATATCTAATGGGAGTGTTCAACTACGTGTATGCTTGTGCAAGTGCTTTAACATAGTTCCTACAAGCTAATAAGCATAAGGAAAAGAACAGACGGCACGTAAGATGTTTTCTCACAACTTCCACGAGATAAAACTCATACAGGTAAGCATACCACAGCACAATATCAAACAACAAGAATGCCCCAGGCAATCACAAATCATCACAATCAATCCCTGACATAGCCCACTTTGTCTCGCCACGTGTGCAAATAATAACATAATAAGTGCCCGCCTTGTTTCGTCACACGTGCATCATAATGTTCCCACCTTGTCTAGCCACATGCGCAACCCACAGATAAGCATATATATATATTATATTATATATATATATATATATATATTATATATATATATATATATATATATATATATATATATATATATATATATCCCGCCTAGTCACGCCGCATGTGCAATATGTTAATAGTAGCAATAGCACAGCAAAAACCTCGTGCAACCCCATAACAATAACCGCACGACAGAAATCTCGTGCATCACAATATCAACAACCGCACGGTAGAAATCTCATGCACCACCATAACAAGTACCACATCAACAATGACAATATATACAAGAACACGACAAGTAAATCAACTCGAGAACTTTCGATCACAAGGAGACAGTAAAACTAGCTCACAAGGAATAACCACAATAGAGAATACTAAGCGTAATAAGAACAACTCAACAAGGGGGAAAATAATGTGAAGCAACGATCCCACAATATGTAGTTCAACAACAAGGAAGCTAACATGAATAAAATAATTCCAAATAAGGAAATTTCAACTAAATATAGGATACCTTAACTTCTTTTAAGGTTGGGAAAATTATGAAGAATATACAACAATTTCAATTAAGGATAGCAGCGGGAAGATAATCGTAACCTCAATTAAGACAAAACAATTACAGGAGAGATAATAATGGTTTCCAATAAAGACAAGCAGTTATGAAAGATAGCATGACAATAGAAGAGGTAAAAATATTCAATTAAGCAAAATAAGAGTCAAATAGGCAATAAGAATGAATCATAAAGCAATTAATCCTAATGAAAGCATGTAGAGCTGAAACTAGTAAATGGAAGCTCAATCATATCAAGAACAACTTCATACTCAGTGAATACATGACCTAAGAACTCTAAAAGGCCAACTTTCCACAAATAAGTCTAAACACGCACTCGTCACCTCGCGTACACGGTCTACAATCAACATAGAAGACTCAAATCCTAAGTGGAAGTCCCCCACACGAGGTTAGGCAAGATACTTACCTCAATCCGGCCAATTCAATACTCAATTTAGCTTTTCCTTTACCAATTCATCAACGCTCGGCTCAGTCTAGCCAAAAACGACTTGAATACATCAAACAATGCAAGAGAAAACAATTTCAATTGGCAAAACTATGATTCTTATACAACAACAACAACAACAACAACAACAACAACGGCCCAGTATAATCCCACAAGTGGGGTCTGCGGAGGGTAATATGTACGCAGACCTTACCCCTACCCCGAGGGGCAGAGAGGCTGTTTCCAAGAGACCCCTCGGCTCAAGAAAGCAACAAGAGACGATATATTAGTACCATCAATAGAATCATAATAAAATAACAACAATATAAGAAATACGAAATAGATGGAAGGTATAATAATAACCAGCAGATAAAGCCCTGCATCAGTAGATGACCACTAGCATCCTAAAACTAACTCCTAACTGGCTAGTCTCACTCTAGTGCGCTATAGAAATATTCACAACTTCCCCCTAACCTACAACCTTAATGCTCGACCTCCACAATTCCCTGTCAAGGGCCATGTCCTCAGTAATCCTAAGTCGCGCCATGTCCTGCCTGATCACCTCTTCCCAATTCTTCTTAGGTCGCCTTCAACCTCTCCTCGTGCCCACCACAGCCAGTCGCTCACACCTCCTCACCGGTGCATCAATGCTCCTCCTCTGAATGTGCCCGAACCATCTGAGTGTTGATTCCCGCATCTTGTCCTCCATGGGGGCCACGCCCACCTTCTCTCGAATATCTTCATTCCTAATCTTATCCATCCTTGTATGCCCACACATCCACCTCAACATCCTCATCTCTGCTACTTTCATCTTCTGGATGTGTGAGTTCTTAACCGACCAACACTCAGTCCCATACAACATGGCAGGCCTAACCACTGCTCTATAAAACTTACCTTTTAGTAACGGTGGCACTTTCTTGTCACACAGGACTCCCGATGCTAACCTCAACTTCATCCACCCCACCCCTATACGGTGTGTGACATCCTCGTCGATCTCCCCGATCCCCTGAATAACCGGCCCAAGGTACTTGAAACTACCCCTCTTGGGAATGACTTGAGAGTCAAGCCTCACATCCACTCCCGCTTCCGTCGGCTCGACCCCAAATTTTGACTCGAACTATTCCGTCTTCGTCCTGCTCAACTTGAAACCTTTAGACTCAAGGGCATGTCTCCAAACCTCTAGCCTCTCGTTGACGCCACCTCGTGTCTCATCAATTAGAACTATGTCATCAGCAAATAGCATGCACCATGGCACCTCCCCTTGAATATGATGAGTTAGTGCATCCATCACCAGGGCAAATAGGAATGGGCTGAACGCAGACCCTTGATGCAACCCCGTAACAACCAAAAAATGCTCGGAGTCACCTCCTACTGTCCTAACCCGAGTCTTAGCTCCATCATACATGTCTTTAATCACCCTAATGTAGGCAACCGGAACCCCTTTAGCCTCCAAGCAGCTCCATAAGACCTCCCTAGGAACGCTGTCGTACGCTTTCTCCAGATCAATAAACACCATGTGGAGATTCTTCTTCCTATCCCTGTATTGTTCCACCATCCTCCTAATAAGGTGGATAGCTTCTGTGGTAGATCGCCCCGGCATGAACCCGAACTGGTTGTCTGAAATAGACACCGTCCTTCGCACTCTTATTTCTACCACTCTCTCCCAAACATTCATGGTATGACTCAGTAATTTGATACCCCTATAGTTGTTACAGCTCTGGATATCGCCTTTTTTTTATACAACGGAACCATTGTACTCCACCTCCACTCTTCAGGCATCCTATTAGTCTTGAAATGATTCTTATACAATTTGCAAAAAAAAGTCAACAAAAGTCAACTTCTCGGGCCCGCACCTCGGAACCAGACAAAATTTATAAAAACCGAACACCCATTCACCCACGAACCCAAATATGCAATTGATTTTGAAATCCGACCTCAAATCGAGGTCTAAA
The DNA here is from genome assembly GCF_001879085.1 of Nicotiana attenuata. Classification (NCBI taxonomy): domain Eukaryota; kingdom Viridiplantae; phylum Streptophyta; class Magnoliopsida; order Solanales; family Solanaceae; genus Nicotiana; species Nicotiana attenuata. The sequence continues at coordinate 94,463 of NW_017672378.1, forward strand.
TCCTAAAAATTTGAAAATCCTAATCTCTACCCAAAAATCCCAATTTTTACCATGAAAACTCTAGATTTTTGGTTGAATCTTGTTAAAAGTTGTTAAGAAATGAAAGGAATTAGTTAGAGATCACTTACAATTGATTTGGAGAATTTTGGGTCTTTGAAAAAATCGCCTATGGAGGTTTAGGGTTTGAGAAAGTTGAAAAATGGGTGAAAATCCCGTCAAAAATCTCAGTTAACAGGCCTTAGATGTCGCATTTGCGACCATGGGTTCGCAATTGCAAACCCTCGCAATTTGTGAACAAGGCAGGGCTAGCAAAAGTCGCATTTGCGAAAAAAAGTTCGCATTCGCGAACAGGGCATCGCAATTGTGTTGAAAAACTTCGCATTTGCGACCGCACCAGAAACCAGCAATTTTTCCCGACACGAAAATGAGCATAACTTCCTCATACGATGTCCAAATTTGATGATTCTTTTTCCTATGGCTCCCTAATTTTGGTACGGATCTAATGGTTCAATAGAAACTGAATTTAGATCTCATTTGCTCAATGTGATATTATTTTTTCTTGAAGAAACGATGATGAAGCATCCAAAAACAAGCGCAGCATAGCCTAAACCTATCCGAAACTCACCCAAGCCCTCGAGGCTCCGAACTAAACATACACGTAAGTCTAAAAATATCATACGGACTTGTTCGTGCGATCAAATCATAAAAATAACATCAAAAACTACGAATTTAACCTCAAAACTCATGATTTTCTAACTTTTCAACCGGACGTCCAAATCACGTCAAATCAATTCCGATTCTCACCAAATTTCACATATAGGACTTAAATATCATAACAAACTTGTACCGAGCTCCAGAATCAAAATACGGGCCTGATACCAATGAGTTCAAACATTAATTTATTTCTTTATTTCCTTTAAAAACGAGCACAACAATTTTCTTCAAAAATTGTTTTCTAAGGTTAGGGACCTTGGAATTCAATTCCGGGCATACGCCCAAATCCCATATTTTACCGCGGACCTTCCGGATCGTCGGAACACAGATCCAGATCCATTTACCAAAAATGTTGATCAAAGTCAACTAAAAACCAAGTTTTAACTCTAGAAATTACTATTTTTTCGTATTTTCACATAAAAGCTTTCCGGTTTTACGCCCGGACTGCGCATGCAAGTCGATACACATAATATGAAGTTGCTCGTGACCTCAAACTGCCGAACCGGATGCAATTGCTCAAAACGACCAGTTGGGTCATTACAGTTTTTTAATTAATATAATTATGTATTCAAATGTATATATGTATTCAAATGTATCTGCAGTATGTATTCATATATTTTGCACTATAGATGACGTGCTATACTTCATGTATTCAATGTATTTGTATGTATTTAACTGTATTCAATGTAATTATATAATTTCAATATATAAATCTATTTGTAAAGATACCACTAAAAAAAGAAAGGATGGATTGAATCTCTGAAGATTGCTCTGTTTTTGGGGTATTTTTCGGCTGAGAAACTTTTCTATAACTGGAAATACAATTTTTGCGTGTTATGTTGAGTTTGTTGAGTTATATTAGGAGTCTATCGCGTTAATTGATTCATTTACCGTTTTTAAACAGCCGAAGACCTTATTTTTCGCAGATTTCCGTTACTGTATTCACGAATACAGCTTGCGAATACATATGACTACAGTCTATGTTTAGCTGGACTTCCTTATTTTCCGCCGAGTTTTGCTACTGTATTCATGAATACAGTTGCTTGAATACATCAAATACACTCTATAACAAGTGAAAACATAGCTATAGGAAGTAATTAAGTAAATGATAGCTATAGCAAATTAATAACCACTAAACAATAGTCATCTCTGAAAATTCCTCAATAATATATTTGTCTTATAGGTGTCCAACTTATGGTCTAGCCTAAACATATTTAGAGTCTTGATTAGTAAAATTTTGATTTCTACAAGAATATCGAAATACTGATAAATGAAATAAAATAATGAAACAACCACAATAACTCTCATGTTTAATCAAACTAAATTTTAGAAGGTAAACAAGACATATTTTAATTCTTATTACTGCATTTTATACATTATTAGTTCTTGCATTATAATTCAACCATTACTTATTCTCATATTATAATCTCTACATTGCAAATCTTTGCATTACAATTTTCGTATTATTAATCCTTATATTACAATTCATGCATTATTAATCCCTCGATAATTTGTCACTAAACCAAATGATCCCTTAGCTTACTTCTTAACATATTGCACATATGTAATCTCCAATTGTATGATGATGCTTGACCGTGAGCCGTATTGAGGCCCTCGATATTAATCTCCAACTGGTCCCCTTCTTTTCTTAATTTTTTCTCTTTTATTTGTTTTTGAATACCTTTATTATTTATTCACTTTATGGCATTGCATTATAATGTCTTCAAAATTAATTGGTCCTTTCATTTACAAGCTGTCATGGCCCACATTTTTTGGGTCATAATCTCACCACCTTCTTCCTTATCATAAGTTTTGAAATAATTAATAGTGGAAGTTGAAATTGATTCCCTTTATTTATCGGCTACATCCAATAACTCCAACTCAGTCCAATTCATTTTGGCGCTTTTGGTGTTAATCTTTCCTGCATTTGACTTTGAAGGCTGAAGATGGTCATGAACGAAACCATTGACTTTTTCACTTGCCCAGAAGTAATACCATGGCTCTTTTTGAATCCTACTAGTTCTTTTATAATGGAGTGTTGTTTCGATAGAACAGGAGTAAAATGTATAACATACTGAAATTTTACATATGAAAGATAGTTTCACACTTGAAATTAAGCGCTAAATTTTGGTAAAGCAATAAAGTTTTGAAAGTTGAAAGATGAAAACTATGCACTAACTTTTGGTGAAGCATCATTTGATTGGGCACAAAATTTTGAAAAGAAAGGAAATTTTTAAAATTTGTGTTTTTTAATATGATATACTTAATATCTTGCATTCTTAAATATATCATATCATTTATATGACTATAAAGGATTGTAAAGGCTAATGAGAAATTCAATAACTTTTTTTTAAAATTTAGGAAGAGATTACTTTTTAGCATATTAAAAAAAGGTAGAATTACATAAATTGGAAGAGAGGGAGTGGGATTGAGGACTAACTTACCATGTGAACTACCTACCTTTTATAGTTCGAGGTGGAGGGTACAAACTTCATTCGTAGTGCAGCATCCCCTACCCATTTTTTTGTTTTGGTTTCCCATTCGGTATCAAGTACCCGCACAGGAGCCCGACTATATTCGGATTTGCTCCGTGTAGGGCCCAATTCGTGGGAAAGTACTCCTTACCAAGGATTTTGTCATACCCAGGGTTCAAACTCGAGACCTCGGGTTAAAGGAAGAACAGTCACATCCACTACACCACATCCTTTGGTGGTTACCCTACCCGTTTTCTCCTCCCCATTCCCCATGTAATTTCGATTAAAAACAAGGGAGTACTATCTTGTATGCTAAAAGTACAAGTTCACTTTCGACCGGATCATTCTTCCCTTTAATCCAAACCGGCCTCCCCAACCCAAAGGAGTTTAAAATAAAAGAGTTTTAAGCCTCACCAATATCCAATAATTTTCTATGTCAAGCTCAGTCGAATTTATGGAAGAAAAATTCAATTTCTTAACCTCCTGCCGGCAAACACAAGAAAACAAAAAATAGAACCATAGCCAAAAAAAATAAAAATAAAAGAAGATTAAATCTTGACATGCTAACAGAGAATAGAACATACAAATCAATCCACATAAACAAGAAAGTTCATATCATCCCATAATACACCCCTCCCCCAGACAACCAGAAAAAGAAACAAATAAAAGAAAAATAGGTGGCTGGACCTGGAGGCCAGAGGAGAATCAAGGAATGAATATGATAGAAACTAAGAGTCCACCAAACTGTATAGAGAATCAGATTCTTTATCATTTCCCATGGTAAGCAACTGACTGTAAAACCAAATAGTATAAGGAACCAGGTTTTTTATCTGTTCCCACTATAAATCAGTAGTAAATAAAGAACACGCGATATTTACATTGAAAACTCCTTGCTCAAGGGATTAAAAACTACGACTTACCCTAGTAGGATTTCAAATCCACCAAACGGAGCAAACATCGGGTTACAACCTATTGCAATCCAAGAATTAAAGTCTTAATCCCTCGCTCCTTACAATAACTCTATTGTAAGCCCTTTGTAATAACTCTATTACAAAGCAACAAACCTTGACTAACTCTAGTCAATCTAGGAATTAAACTATTAATCCCTCACCCCTTACAATAACTATATTGTAAGCCCTTTGCAATAACTCTATTATAAAGCAACAAAACTTGACTAACTCTAGTCAAGAAACTAAACCAAATAGTAGTTTAAATCTATCCTACAAAGACACTTCTTGAAAGTAGTGTAGGATTACAAATGAAGAACAAAATAAAGAATACTCAACAAACCTAAGGACTTAAGATATCTTCAATCTTTGTATCTGGTCCTTGAGGTTGCAGCAGCTTTGTTCTTGAGAGAGGTGATGGCTAGCACTTGAGAAAATATTGTCTTTTGATTCGCAAGTGTTAGGGAGATGAAATCCCTTGCCTCATGTTGATAATATGTGTGTGATGTCATCAAGGATGATGCAATAAAGTGTCCTTTAGTTTGGCCTTAACAAGCTACAACTGTGCTGCTGTACTGCTACCAGACGCTACAGTGCAGCAATCTGCCTGACGGTACAGTGAAATAGCTTTTACAGCTGTAGAGTTGACTGCACGACGACCAGGGGAACTAATCCATATATGTTCCCTCTATTGTTCCCTCTGCTGATCCCTTAACTGATTTCATTGAGAATCTAACCAGACATCTGACTAGTTACTCTGAACACAAACAAACTAATTATTTTAGGTTTCTTATCTGGTTCTCTCATGAAGTTTGTCAAATCATCAAAACAAAAGGACACATAACTTATCAATTTCCCCCTTTTTAATGATGACAAACTTAGAATTGATATCCCCCCTGAGAACCAGGCCAAAGGAACTGATTACAACTGGTTCCTCGGCAAATCATCAAAACACAAAATAGCATAACTTATCAATTTTCCCTTTTTTGATGATGACAAACCCAGAATTGATATTCCCCTTGAGAACCTGATTCCTCACATGTTCCCCTGCGGAACAGACCTATAATCAACATGTTATCAGCAACGTTACCCTTGCGAAGTAGAGCTATCTTTCATGCACAACACAACATATCAATTCGTTTCTTTTCCTCCCCTGACACCTATGTAACTTCCTCCTTCTGGCATCATTGAAAAAAATAACTGAAGAAGCACAACCAAAAAGAAGTTCAACAATATTAACTCATGCCACTTGGGCAACACAGCATAAACAATAACAAAAACAGCAAGTGAATGTCGTTGCACAAAATAGAGTGATTTCCCATAGTAGAGTAATTGTAATAAAAGCAAAGTATTATCAACAGTACATCGTATGATAATTTACACAACTAAAGTACCAATGTGATCAAACATAAGGATCAAAAGAAGATAGGATTTCAAGGGAATTTGGAAGGAGTGAAAGACATGGATCACTGGGGAAGAAAATTAAGGGGCTAAGGCCTTGATGAGCTTGTCCATTTGTTCATTCACAGTCCTTTGATCAATGATCTTCTTCTCTCTCAGGTCCTCCATATGTTTCCTCAATCTTTCATTCTCACTCTTCAACATAGCATTCTATTCTGTCAAGGGTCCATGGGGACCTGGTTCTTGACCTATCTAAGCAGGTTGAACCATCAATCAGATCACCAAGAATCTCCCCAAGCTTCTCCTCATCAAGAACAAACTCAGTCCCATGCACATATAGCATCAGAGTACCACATACAATATAGAAGATTTTACTTCTTCTTTATAAACGTTGGGACTTGGAGGAACAAAGAGGTGATTCTATTTTTGGAACTCAACAATGTCAAGAAGCTCCTCCATTTTTCAGCAATATCAGAGTCAACACTCTGCCTAACAGCACCTTTTGAGACTTCAGAGTCTTCTACCTCTCCAAACCTGATAACTCAACCTTTTGCTTCTGTAAGGAACCAGGTTCCTCACTCACACTACCCTTTCTTTCCTTGAGCGGCCATGTTTCCCTCTTCTTCTTCTTAATCTGTTCACCCTTATCATCTGCTGCGTCTTTCTCAGCCAACTTTGTTTTCTCCATTTTTTTTGAATTATTTCTCACAAGTGAAGATTTTTCCACTTCATTCTCTCTTCCACAATAACCACATCAGCAGGTCACACCAGTTCATCATCAGTCAGCCTACTTTTCATCAATCTTTTTTACTGGATCGGAAATTCGTTTAAACACAGAACTCAAAAAGAAAAAGATCAACATTAGAATTAACATCCTGTGAAGGACTTGAGGGATCATATCCCTCATATAGTTCCCCATTTTGCAGCACATTCACCAATTTCTCCATCCTTCAAGACTTCTACAAACCCTGTAACAATCTCAGCCTCACGCTCTAGAATATTAGATTTACCCGCCCTTTTAGTCAAACTCCCGTCAAAATCTACCAAAGACTTCTTGGTGTTTTGATTCAAATGAAGTTAGGATTTTTGGAAGTGACAGAGTTGGGTTCACTTCTGGCATATTTGGAGAGAATGATTCTTTTTTAAACAAGGTTGATTTTGGTTTTGGTGAAAAGAAACGTTTTGGTTGGGTGTAAGAGAAGGAAGTGGTTTTTTGGGGCAACGGGTCAGTTAAGAAAAAGTTTAACATTTTGGACTTCAAAATTAGGAGAGAGGTAAGAATAAAATAGTGACATGAGACTTCAGCAGTTTAAAAAGGCATATAAGTATTGGAGAGACTATTAGCCTGAGTCGCAGGAACCAGGTCCCTTGACGGTTTTTGACAATATGAGTAAGGACTTTTAGAATTGCAATATCACTCTTACTTGTTTTCTCCTGAACCTGCCATGTGTGTATACCTTTAACAGTATAGATTTGAGTTAGATGTCGCTAAAATACACTTTTTAGCATTGTACCTTTCCTTCATAACATAGCCAATCAAAATGTTCCCTGCTCAGTGCCTTAGTGAAGATGTCTGCTACCTGGTTCTCCGTCTTCCAGAACTTCATACAAATCAGACCCTTTTCAACATTATCCCTCAAAAAGTGATGTCGTACATCAATGTACTTTCTTCTCTTGTGTTGTACCGAGTTCAAGTCATCTTTAGCAGTAGAAAGAGCCACAAAGTTTGTTTCTGTGTACCCCGAGATCAAGCATGACCCCAGAAATGTGCCATTCTAGATGTGCTTTTTTATTCACCTAATATCCAACATAATCAGCATCAGCATATCCAACCAAGTCAAAATTATCTCCTGAAAAATAGACGGGGACCAGGTCATGTGTTCCCTTAGGATATCTCAAAATTTCTTTGGCAGCCTTCAAAGAGATTCTTTTGGGCCAGGTTCCAATCAGTGTTCTATCTTATAGCCTAGGGACCAGGTGCCACATTTTGTTCCTCTCAAACTGATGGAGTTCTTCTTGCATAGAGCTATCTAGTTAGAATTTTTCAATGCTTCTCTGATGTTCTTAGACTCGATTTGAGACAAGAAGGATGAGAGGGCAAACATGTTCCTTGCCTTAGCTCTAGGTTAAATACCGGAGTCTAAGGGTGTAATTACATTTTGAAGGGATATGAACTCTTTTGCTTCCAGTTGGATAATTGAAATTTAGAATTTGGGGGACCAAGTTCCTCCATATTTTAAACATCATTGACATCAACAGAATTATGACTTCCACTCATTTGTTCTGCATCAGGAGTACCTAATGCAGCATTAGTAACCCTATGTTCAGCTTCAGCTGAGGTGATAGAGGGACTAGGTTCCTCTGTGCCTTTTGGAGATTCTGTTACATCTCCTTCATCTCTCTACTTGACTTGAATCATCAAATCAGTATTTCCTTTTGCAATATCTATAGCTTCACCAGAAGCATTTGTAAATTCTCCATCTTCATCTTCTTTGCTATGTGACCCTTTGCCACCATTGTTGAGAACAAAATATTTTGCATCCAAAGTCTCTCGAGTAAGTCAACTTGGGTTTTCTCCCATTGAGCAGTTCATAGAGAGACTTCTGAGAAGGGACCTGATCATGCACTTGTTAATCAAGTAATAGGTAGTGTTGACTACTTTAGCCCACGAACCAGGCCCTCCATAACCAACTTGTTTAGCAAATAAAAACTTGTATGCCCCAGTCGTCAGCGCCATAACTCAGCATCATTATCAATGACACTTAGGCATGTTAGATCACCACCATTCAGTGAACCAAGGTCTGCAACAGAGATGTTCTTGAACCTTTTGGCTATCAACACTACTTTACCAGTTTTGAGATTGGTGATAGTGCAAGATTTAGACAACAACTTTACTTCATTTTCCCTTATCACAAATTTGAGACACACTCAAAAAGCTATATTTCAAGCCATTCACATGGTACACATTTTCAATTGCATGGGAGAGTGTTTTAGCAATTTTGTCAACACTAAGACTATAGACTTTCTTGTCGTTTCCAAAGGACACACTCCCACCTTGAAAGGCCTAGAGTGAGAGAAAATCATCCATTCTTCCAGTCATATGCTTAGAGCAGCCGCTATCCATGTACCATTTTTTGACTGCTACCTCTCACTCTAACCTACACACAAAATCACTGATTAGTAACCCAAGCCAGCTTGGGTCTCTTATAATGATAGAACGGGCGAATCAAACTTCTTTTTGCCCATACAGGCAGCACATATTTTCTTTTCAGGGAACCAGGTTCCTCAACAGTAGGCCTCTTTTCAACAAAAACTTTGTTTATCTGCAAAGACTGAATTTTATTTTTACAAGAGTCCTTATAATGACCCATTTGACCATAGTGAGTACAAAACCAGTTATCCATAGTCACATACTTGCTATGGGGATTATAGGAGGTTTTAGCCTTTTGGAATCTGATTCCTTGCTTGTTTCTACCATTACTCTTGTACATAGACGATATTACATCAGAAGACCAGGTACATTTAAGTGACTTATCAAGATCATTTTAACCCTTTTCAAATCCTCCTAAAGTTGTCTATTCTTTCAAGCTCAGCAATAAGACTTGTTTTAACTTTCTTAAACTCACTCTCAAGCACAAGTTAAGCCTCACTAGCCACTTCTTTACCCTTAGTGTTGTCCATCCATTTTTTTGTTTGGTTTTTCAACAAGTTATTTTCTCTAGTTACTTCTTCCACTTGTTCTTTCAAGTCTACAATGGAAACTACCATATCATCCCTTTATTGTCCTATGTCACCAATTTTTTCTCATTAATGAGGTCATGATAGCATCAATCAACACATTTGCTAAGGACATCAATTTTTTCTTAGAGTAAGTTTTCAAATTTCTTTGAACGTCAAGAAAGCTTACCTCATCTTCCTCCTTGTCCTCATCATCATCAGATTTGTCCATGAGTGCAAAGATTGACTCATATTCTGAAGATCCATTGTCAGCAACCATCGTAGATGTATCTCCTTGGTCATCTTCACCATCAAATTCACTGGAGGAATCTCCCCAGTCAGCCAGGGCTTGCTTTACGATGTTGTCAGCAGCATCTCTTCTTTTGAACTTTATGTTAGGGACCTGGTTCCTCTTAGCCGCCCTTTTAGTGTTGGTTTTGTAATGATCCTGCTTATGAAGAGGACAATCTTTAATGAAGTGTCCAGGATTTTCACACTTATGGCAACAATCATTTCCTTTGAAATTCCTGTTGGAACTTCCTTTCTTTGGGATCCCACCATTTTTACGAATCATCATTTGAAATCATCGAGTGAGATACGTCATGTCAGATTCATCATTGCTTGAGTCACTGTGGGCAGCTTTGAGAACCAGGTTCTTTTCCTTCTTGGGTTCTCTTCTTTCAAGATCTTTCTTTCTCTTCATCTCATTGGTTTTGAGATTTCCAATGAGCTCATCAATGGTCACTTTCTGCAGATCCTTGGCTTTAGTGATAGCATTCACTTTACTTTCCTAGGAACCTGGTAAAACATTGGGTATTTTTCGGACAAACTTGTTTCTTGGGATGACTTCTCCAAGGGAGTGAAGCTCATTGATAATGAAGGTGAAACGTGTGTGCATATCTTGAATAGACTCATACTCCTTCATCTTGAAAAGCTCATAACAGTAGTAAGCATATCAATTTTGGACTGCTTAACCTGAGTAGTCCCTCATGGGCGGTTTGAAGAGCTTCCTAGATCACCTTAGCAGACTGACAGGCTGAGATGCTGCTGTATTCATCTGGTCCGATGCCACAAACAAGAATTTTCTTTGTCCTAAAATTCTTCTCAATGGATTTTCTATCAGCATCGTTGTACTCTTTTCTTATTTTTGGGACTGTAACTGTTCCCTCACCAACAATTTTTATGGGAACAAAAGGTCCATCACAGATTACATCCCAGAACTCTGAGTCCTCAGCCATGATGAAGTCATGCATTCTTGTTTTCCACCAACCATAGTATTGGCCGTTGAATCTTGGTGGTCTGTATGTTGATTGTCCTTCCTCGAAGTTTGGTGGAGCAGCCATGTAGATCTTTTCTATGTGTTAACTATTGAGAAAGAACATTCTCTAATACCAATTGATATAAACTAAGAGTCCACCAAACTGTATAGAGAGCCAGACTCTATATCAGTTCCCATGGTAAACAATAGATTGTAAAACCAAACACTATAGGGACCAAGTTCTCTATCTGTTCCCACAGTAAATCAGTAGTAAATAAAACACACGCGATATTTACGTGGAAAACTCTTTGCTCAAGGTATTAAAAACCACGACCTACCCTAGTGTCGCGTCCCCTTTTTCTCGCGAAATCGAGTTTTTAACATTTGGTAGGGACAACTCGTTCCTTTTGGGAAAGGGGTTTCGCAATTTTGAAGAGTCGCCACCTAATTATTAGGGTGCATTAGGACACCAGAAGAGTTCGATATGAATAACCATAGATAGGGTAAGGGCTTGAAATTATTCTACGGGGAAGGTGTTAGGCACCCCTCAGAATCCACTAGTGTGGTTCCCGGCCAGACAAATATTGTGAATTTGGGTACAATTAGCATATAAACAAATAAGGCTCAAATAGGAGGGGATTTCATCACATAAAGGTTTGAAAGTAAACAAGGTTTGAAAGAGTAATTAGAAGAGCTGATTTTAAAAATAAAGAGTTAAAATGCTGAAAAGAAAGAAATAAAGAATAAAGGGAGAGGGGTCCTAGGTTTATTAATAATATGGATCACCCCACACAATGCCCGGTAATCACTCATCAATGAGGGGCTACACGTGACATTATCGCGTGGTCATTATATCCATATCTACCCTTCCCATCCCGTTAAGGTATTAAAGCGCAGAATGGTCTCGATTACTTATTGCATGCTATTACCCGCCCCAATCCTATCAGTCCCGGAGGCACTTAGGACTACTAATCCTAAAAGGGGAGGGATATTGGGTTTATTTGAGGTTTCTAAAGGTAAAAAATCTAAGGCGACATACAAAACACATATTGCACATTTTAGGGGAAAAGCATATAAACAAACAGGGGTTCAATTATACCTCCTTAAACAGAAAAGCACATAATTAGCATGACTTTCACATACTGTTTAAGTCTGATTAAATACTAAATGTGAGAGAGAATTTAAGACTTGAGGCAGACTGGTTCATTACATAATTCAGATAAGAAGCCCGAATCAGGCCTGCATATTGGTTGTAATTGTTAAAACAGATTCAGTTTATAGTTTTACCCTATGGCTTGCCTAGGTGTTAAGACGGGGTCCTATAGACATGATATCTACTGAATTTAGAAGGTAACAAGACATTAAAACTCGAACGAATTGTTTGAAAACCCTATAGGCATGCTTGCTAAACTTTGTTTAAGCGAGGGATTCAGATTATTAAAGAGAGGCTAAATTTAAACGAGTTGATTACAAGTTCTGCAACTGACAGTATCCATTATTACTGATTTTATATCTAACACTAAGTGAGGCGAATCAGATTCATTTAGAAACTCCTATAGGCATGTTTTCTACATATTGTTGATTTTAGACACTTATAGACGTGGTTTCTAGATGCAGGACTTGTTTTAAAAAAACCTATAAACATGGTATCTAAATGCAGAAATTGAACCTTATAGACATGGTATCTAAATGCAGAAATTGAACCTTATAGACATCGTATCTAAATGCAGAAGTTGAACCTTATAGACATGGTATCTAAATGCAGTTTGAATGGCGTTGGAATAATCCTATAGGCATGATTTCTAGGCGGAGTTGAATATGCAGAATTGTAACAATCCTATAGGCATGATTTCTATGTGTATTTGCATATGCAGAATTGTAATAGACCTATAGGCATAATTTTCTACATATATTTGCATATGCAGAATTGTAATAGACCTATAGGCATAATTTTCTACATATATTTGCATATGCAGAATTGTAATATACCTATAGGCATGATTTTCTATATGTATTTTCATGCATAGTTACCCATCCCTTTTTTTCACTAGCCAGCCCCAAACGTTTATTACAACTTATTACAAACTAGAATGAATAAAATTACATCAAAAAAAAGTAAAAAAAAAAGTACAACCAAAGGAGAGCCTGATTCAGACTTCCTGTCTGAATTATGAGTAGACCAACTCAAAGACCATTGATCCAAAGCCTTTCACCTATTTGAGTGTGTCAGAGTTCCCTATGAACCTTAATGGGACTCCGGGCAGTGCTTACACCCAAATTGTATCACCGGAGTAGGGGACAAGTGCAGTGTGGAAGTGCCAGCCCTCAAGTGTCCAAGTTCAGAGGGAACTCAAAGGGTCCCAAGGCAAGGCTCACAAGAGGGGGGCGGAACTTAAGTCTAAGAGAGAGTGCAAGTGAAGAAACAGAGTTTTAAAGAACTAAGAAAGTACAGAAAAGGGAGAAGGGGCTGGGACACAGTCATAAACAAGTCATACAAAGGGTTCAGGGATTGGGGAAATTGCCAAAGAGCTTACGTACTTAGGCATTAGCTAATCCTGGGCATACACGGCAATAGAGAGTGCTGTTATGCTTACAGAATCAACAAGAATACACAACACATGATGGTGACATAGAGGTTATGATTCCAGGGGAATCAAGTTTGAACCATAGACAATAATATTTAATACTGTCATGCCCTAAACAAACCATTAATATCAAACACATTGGGGTATGTGGGTTTGGGATTCATAATAGGAGAAGATTATAGCATGCTAAAGTAAACGCTGAACTGAGCACAAACAGTAAGTAGACATGCTAGTAAAGGTATTAAATAAACACATTGTTTGTGATTGCTGAAAATCTTAATCAGTACATACCAGTTTCAAGGAGGCAAAATACAATAAAAGCAGTAGCACGACTTTGAAAAATAGGCCACAGTAGAAGTAACAAGAGAGAATGCTTTTTTTTGAATGTGAGTGCGAGTTCAGAAAACTAAGAGTGTTCGTGTGTGTTGTGTTAATGACAGTGCAGGGCATTTATAGTTTGAAAACAGGTGCATAAATAAGGCAAGAATCATAGTTTAGTAGTAATTTTGGAACTATGTACCAATTAAAATCAATCAGTATATGGACTTCCCTTAATCAAGGAGTTAAAACCAAACGGTAATGGACAGAAATTATTTAAGGAAGGAGATCAATTAAACGTCTTGTGGAAAGTAGACAATTGGGGGTAAATACATACGGGTTTAATTAAGGGAAGAATTAATGAAGAATCTTTGAAATACACGGTTAACCAAATAAGGTAAGAAATACAATAAATCACTCAGCACATAGTAAATCAAGGAGTCAGGGATTCGAAGTTACAAATAAACCAAGTCAGAAATAGGAGAATCGAAAGGCTAAGGAAAGTTTTCAAATCAACCTAAGAAACAGGGAAATTAGTAAAACAAGGAAAGAATCAATTAGACTTACACAAGGAGATCTGAAATCAGTCCATAATTAAGGGTTATTTTGAGAGGGAAATTTAGCATATATAAAGAGTGCACAAACATTAGGCATGTGAGGTTAAACCATGGCAAAGAGAAGCAGCAATAATAATTACAAAGTCTGTAGATAGTGAATCATGGTAGTCACATAGGTCAACATAGTAATAGGGAGAAGAGGGTATTAGAAGCATGCAAAAGAGTCAAGTAAAAGACCTTTCTGGAAAGTATAGTTTAGTTCAAAGATTGCAAGAAACCAAATCACATAGAGAAATAGAAGTTGAAACCAGGACTCTGAATCCAGTCGAGCAACTTCAAATAGACGAAGCAGTTTTCAGAAGCTCGAATAGGTCCAAAGGAATTAGGGCTTCGAAATCAAACAAATTCAGAGATGAGGAACAAGCAAATTGCATAGCAAACAGTCTCAAAACTCGAATGAACCCCAAATTTTGGGGTTTTCACCATCAATCGAGTATAGAGATGAAAGACAAGAGAATCAGGCAAAAATATCAACAAAGAGAATAAAATCAGAAACGTTAAGAAGAACTAAGACTTTTAACATAAAGAAACACAGTAGAAGAACAACATAAGAAACACAGTAGAAGAATCAACATAAGAAACACAGTAGAAGAATCAACATAAGAAATACAGTAGAAGAACAACATAAGAAATACAGTAGAAGAACAACATAAGAAGCACAGTAGAACATGTTAAAATTCAGAAATACTTTGAAATGACTTAACAGAACCCTAAATCGGAAAAGGTAAAGATTTTGAAGGTAAAGTTTTGGAATAAACTTTGAGAAAATGTTTAAAAGCTAGGAGAAAAACACAGATATACAACGGATCTAAAAGAATCAGAAGAACCTCGAAGGCTAGGGTTTCAGAAGAACCCAGATGGTGAGAAAGGCTTGGAAAGTCACTGGTCTAAGCAGGAGAAGTCAAGATCAGGCTTGAACAGCCATGGCTGGCCGGAGCAAGGTCGGAGATAGCCATAGAACTTCAAATGAAACAAAGTCTGGGCCAAGCTTCTTCAAGGTCTGACCTCGAAACCATAGTAACCAGGCATTTAGGAGTCGTAGGAGGCAGGCCTTTAATGGCTTTGGAAGAAATGGATTCAGGTAATTTTAGGGTGGAAGTGGAGGGAGGCGGCTAGGGTTTCTGAGGGAGCTTGAGAGAATCGGGAGAAGGGGGAATTCAAGGGCGGCTGTAGGTGCAAAATGACTAGGGTTTGGGGGTAATGGGAAATTAAAAAAGGAAAGGTTAAATGGTGGCCGTTGATCATTGTGATCAACGGCATGGATTGAATAGGGATCCGGGCGGGTTATTTTTAAAGGGGTCGTGGGTCGGGTAGTTTAAGGTTTGGGCTGGGTAATTGGGTTTTAGGATTGGATTCAATTGGGTGCCAAATCAGGCCAAAATTGAAATGAAAATGGGCTAATATTTAAATAGCCATTTTCCCTTTTTTATTTTAAAAAAATAGTAATATAATTTTTTTGGGAATAAATTAAAAGTACTAAAATTATTAATAATAAATAATTATTAAATAAAAAATATCGGAGTTAATTTTGTAAATACAAACACGATTAAATCTTAAAAGAGGCTAATATTACAATTATATGCAATTTAGCTTTAAAAATACTAAAGCAAATTTACAAAAATATGCGAAAATTATGTTAGCTATATTTTAGTATAGGTATGATAATCCAATAAATAAATCACCAAAATGATATCTTTTGGAGTAATTATTGGGTTTTTCCTGATAAAAATAAAGCAATAAATTGATATAAAAATCTTTGAAAATTAGGGAAAAATAATAAAACATTGGGACATGCTTATATATGCATATACAGGCTATTTTGAAGGTATTTTGCATATTGAAATATACAGGAAAAAATTGGGTATCAACAGCTGCCCCTCTTTACCTGGGAAGGATGAAAGAGTTGTCGGGTAAAGATATGATGGCGAATTTTGACCTGGCGAAACGGTTTGAAGAGGACTTAGGCCGTGCTCTGGTTTTTGAGCTACCTATACATTATTCCTGTGAAATAGCCATTTATAACTTAAGCATAAACTTACAACTTGAATTCATTTCTACTTTTTATTATTACCATCATATGATTCCAAATACTTACAACATTTACCAACGTGGATAACGATTCCGAACCGTACCATTACTTACCCAAAATACATATGTACACCACCCACATTGTGTCTACGGAGCCTCTAAGGATACAAAAGGATGATACAATACTTGCCAGTAATAAGGCTCCGGCTATACCTTATACAAATGCCAAAACAAGACTCCGGAATAAGTGCGACATGAGCCACGCAGGGCCCCGAGAAAAAAGGGGCTCACCAATTCAGCTGACCGAAAGTGAAGGAGTGCTACGGACGGTGGACTGGAGTACCTACTATAGATCCACCTACAATCATAACACGAATGTAGCGCCCCCGGCAAAAGGGACGTCAGTACATTTGAATTGTACTGGTATGTATGAACAAACTTTACCCCAAGTAAACTCAAACAATACACAAGTAATGTACAGTAATAGAATCAACAATCAAATGCACATGAAAGGAACAACCAAAGTCAAACAAGTTTCACAATCTCTCCTTTTTCCCTTTCAACATCATTTCATTACATCAACGATTTCACAACTTTCACATACGTTCATTTCAATAGTGATTTCGATCACTTTTCCACCCTTATTACCTCGCCACCCTTATTACCCCGGCCACCCTTATAACCCCAACCCACAATTTATCATTTTGTGTTGCGGCGCGCAACCCGATCCCCCCGGATAATCACATTTCACACAACAACAATAGTCCACAGTTCAATCACATGGCTTCAGGCCATCCAGAATATCATTTCACAACAACAATAACAATTCAGAAAGAGTTTTCATTTGTATCAATTACGACTTCTTCCTATCATTTACTACACAGCCCTTACCACATAAACACATTTACACATACACATGGTTTGTAGCCATTTATCTACACCATCATATCGGAACGTTGAACCAACAATGTTCAAGGAATATTAATCGCAAGAGTTCATGAAATAGGCCATCCTGGCTTAACACCCGTGAAGCAACCAAAATTCACATATAGTCCACATAAGTAACACATACCAAATACTCGTAAACCAAACAAGGTGACTCTATAAAGGTTAAAGTTAGCCATACATACCTGGAGCCGAATTTCCTTTTAACTTCTACTTTCAATTCACCAAACGGTCTAGCAACGTCAATCTAGTGCACAAGTTAACACATATTTCTTAGAATTGAAGCTCACAATTACTACCCAAACATTTTTAGGTTATCAGCCCTTCTTTTGCAAACCTCTACTTCTACCCAATTTCCCTTACTAGGTTTTAGGTATTAAAAGACATGCATGTATGTTTCAACTTTCTTTTAAGAATCAGTGCATGAGAATCCCCCTTTATGTTTAAACCTGAAAATCAATGAAAAAGGGTTAGGGATTTTACCTGCAAGAATGGGGATGAAGATAATCACTTTGAAATTTCCCGGCCCGGATAGTTTTGAAGAATCAAATTCGATGAAGATGACTTTCTCTCTCAAGAACCCTCTCTTCCTCTCTCTTATTTTGTTCATAAAACTCGTTAAAATGAGGGGTTGGGGTGTTTTATTAAAAGGGGGTCGGGTTTAAAATTTAAAAAAATAGGTACCCGAGTCAGATATGCGGTCGCACTTTGCGACCGCAGAGATGAAATGCTGTCCGCAGAATGGACCGCAAAAGTGCTCCAAAAAATCCAATCCTACTGTTTGGGTCTGCGGCGGAAATGCGGTCCGCATACCCATTTTACGGTCGCATAATGCACCGCATTTTTGACCTCAAATTTGACTGACACATTGACTCACTTTGCGATAGAAATGCGGTCCGCATATCCGTTATGCGGTCGCATAATGGACTGCATTTTGACCTTAATTTTAACCAAACCACTGACTCAATCTGTGGCAGAAATGCGGTCCGCATACATGATTTGCGACCGCATTCTGGACCGCAAAATAACACTTTTCTGGAAAAACTTGGTTCTTTGATTTTTAAATACTTAGATCAGTACGATGGGTCCGACCCTGACACTACAAGCTACTATGTTTTGAGCACAAATTTTTTTACGGGGCCTTACAATTTCTAGGCGGAGTTGAATATGCAGAATTGTAACAATCCTATAGGCATGATTTCTATGTGTATTGAGTATGCAGAATTAGAATAGACCTATAGGCTTGATTTCTATATGTATTTGCATATGCAGAATTGCAATAGACCTATAGGCATAATTTTCTACATGTATTTGCATATGCAGAATTGTAATAGACCTATAGGCATGATTTTCTATATGTATTTGCATGCATAGTTACCCATCCCTTATTTTCACTAGCCAGCCCCAAAGTTTTATTACAACTTATTACAAACCAGAATGAATAAAATTACATCAAAAAAAAGTTAAAAAAAAGTACAACCAAAGGAGAGCCTGATTCAGACTTCCTGTCTAAATTATGAGTAGACCAACTCAAAGACCATTGATCCAAAGCCTTTCACCTATTTGAGTGTGTCAGAGTTCCCTATGAACCTTAATGGGACTCCGGGCAGTGCTTACACCCAAATTGTATCACCGGAGTAGGGGACAAGTGCAGTGTGGAAGTGCCGGCCCTCAAGTGTCCAAGTTCAGAGGGAACTCAAAGGGTCCCAAGGCAAGGCTCACAAGAGGGGGGCGGAACTTAAGTCTAAGAGAGAGTGCAAGTGAAGAAACAGAGTTTTAAAGAACTAAGAAAGTACAGAAAAGGGAGAAGGGGCTGGGAAACAGTCATAAACAAGTCATACAAAGGGTTCAGGGATTGGGGAAATTGCCAAAGAGCTTACGTACTTAGGCATTAGCTAATCCTGGGCATACACGGCAATAGAGAGTGCTGTTATGCTTACAGAATCAACAAGAATACACAACACATGATGGTGACATAGAGGTTATGATTCCAGGGGAATCAAGTTTGAACCATAGACAATAATATTTAATACTGTCATGCCCTAAACAAACCATTAATATCAAACACATTGGGGTATGGGGGTTTGGGATTCATAATAGGAGAAGATTATAGCATGCTAAAGTAAACGCTGAACTGAGCACAAACAGTAGGCAGACATGCAAGTAAAGGTATTAAAATAAACACATTGTTTGTGATTGCTGAAAATCTTAATCAGTACATACCAGTTTCAAGGAGGCAAAATATAGTAAAAGTAGTAGCAGGACTTTGAAAAACAGGCCACAGTACAAGTAACAAGAGAGAATGCTTTTTTTTTTAATGTGAGTGCGAGTTCAGAAAACTAAGAGTGTTCGTGTGTGTTGTGTTAATGAGAGTGCATGGCATTTATAGTTTGAAAACAGGTGCAGAAATAAGGCAAGAATCATAGTTTAGTAGTAATTATGGAATTATGTACCAATTAAAATCAATCAGTATATGGACTTCCTTTAATCAAGGAGTTAAAACCAAACGGTAATGGACAGAAATTATTTAAGGAAGGAGATCAAGTAAACGTCTTGTGCAAAGTAGACAATTGGGGGTAAATACATAGAGGTTTAATTAAGGGAAGAATTAATGAAAAATCTTTAAAATACACGGTTAACCAAATAAGGTAAGAAACACAATAAATAAATCAGCACATAGTAAATCAAGGAGTCAGGGATTCGAAGTTACAAATAAACCAAGTCAGAAATAGGAGAATCGAAAGGCTAAGGAAAGTTTTCAAATCAATCTAAGAAACAGGAAAATTAGTAAAACAAGGAAAGAATCTATCAGACTTACACAAGGAGGCCTGAAATCAGTTCACAATTAAGGGTTATTTTGAGAGGGAAATTTAGCATATAAAGAGTGCACAAACATTAGGCATGTGAGGTTAAACCATGGCAAAGAGAAGCAGCAATAATAATTACAAAGTCTGTAGATAGTGAAATATGGTAGTCACACAGGTCAACTTAGTAATAGGGAGAAGAGGGTATCAGAAGCATGCAAAAGAGTCAAGTAAAAGAACTTTCTGGAAAGTATAGTTTAGTTCAAAGATTGCAAGAAACCAAATCACATAGAGAAACAGAAGTTGAAACCAGGACTCTGAATCCAGTCGAGCAACTTCAAATAGACGAAGCAGTTTTCAGAAGCTCGAATAGGTCCAAGGGAATTAGGGCTTCGAAATCAAACAAATTCAGAGATGAGGAACAAGAAAATCGCATAGCAAACAGTCTCAAAACTCGAATGAACCCTAAATTTTAGGGTTTTCACCATCAATCGAGTATAGAGATGAAAGACAAGAGAATCAGGCAAAAATATCAACAAAGAGAATAAAATCAGAAACCTTAAGAAGAACTAAGACTTTTAACATAAAGAAACACAGCAGAAGAACAACATAAGAAACACAGTAGAAGAATCACCATAAGAAACACAATAGAAGAATCAACATAAGAAACACAGTAGAAGAACAACATAAGAAACACAGCAGAAGAACAACATAAGAAGCACAGTAGAACATGTTAAAAATCAGAAATGCTTTGAAATGACTTAACAGAACCCTAAATCGGAAAAGGTAAAGACTTTGAAGGTAAAGTTTTGGAAGAAACTTTGAGAAAATGTTTAAAAGCTTAGAGAAAAACACAGATATACAACGGATCTAAAAGAATCAGAAGAACCTCGAAGGCTAGGGTTTCAGAAGAACCCAGATGGTGAGAAAGGCTTGGAAAGTTATTGGTCTAAGCAGGAGAAGTCAAGATCAGGCTTGAACAGCCATGGCTGGCCGGAGCAAGGTCGGAGACAGCCATAGAACTTCGAATGAAACAAAGTCTGGGCCAAGCTTCTTCAAGGTTTGACCTCGAAACCATAGTAACCAGGAATGTAGGAGTCGTAGGAGGCAGGTACATGCCTTTAATGGCTTTGGAAGCCATGGATTCAGGTGATTTTAGGGTGGAAGTGGAGGGAGGCGGCTAGGGTTTCTGAGGGAGCTTGAGAGAATTGGGAGAAGGGGGAATTCAAGGGCGGCTGCAGGTGCAAAATGACTAGGGTTTGGGGGTAATGGGAAATTAAAAAAGGAAAGGTTAAATGGTGGCCGTTGATCATTGTGATCAGCGGCCTGGATTGAATAGGGATCCGGGCGGGTTATTTTTAAAAGGGTCGTGGGTCGGGTAGTTTAAAATTTGGGCTGGGTAATTGGGTTTTAGGATTGGGTTCAATTAGGTGCTAAATCAGGCTAAAATTGAAATGAAAATGGGTTAATATTTAAATAGCCATTTTTCCCTTGTTTATTTTATAAAAATAGTAAAATAATTTTTTGGGAATAAATTAAAAGTACTAAAATGATAAATAATACATAATTATTAAATAAAAAATATCGGAGTTAATTTTATAAATACAAACACGATTAAATCTTAAAATAGGCTAATATTGCAATTATATTCAATTTAGCTTTAAAAATACTAAGCATATTTACAAAAATGTGAAAATTATGTTAGCTATATTTTAGTATAGGTATGATAATCCAATAAATAAATCACGAAAATGATATTTTTTGGAGTAATTATTGGATTTTTCCTGATAAAAATAAAGCAATAAATTGAGTTAAAAATCTTTGAAAATTAGGGAAAAATAGTAAAACATTAGGACATGCTTATATATGCATATACAGGCTATTTTGAAGGTATTTTGCATATTGAAATATACAGGGAAAAATTGGGTATCAACACCTAGTAGGATTTCAACTCCTCTAAACCGAGCAAACTTCAGATTACAACCTATTGCAATCTAGGAACTAAAGTCTTAATCCCTCACACCTTATAATAACTCTATTGTAAGCCCTTTGTAATAACTCTATTACAAAGCGACAAACCTTGACTAACTCTAATCAATCTAGGAATTAAACTCTTAATTCCTCACCCTTTACAATAACTCTATTGTAAGTCCTTTGTAATAACTCTAATACAAAGCAACAAAACTTGACTAAGTCTAGTCAAGAAACTAAACCAAACAGTGGTTTATATCTGTCCTACAAAGACACTTCTTGAAAGTAGTGTAAGATTACAAATAAAGAACAAAATAACAAAGACTCAGCAAATTTAAGGACTTAAGATATCTTCAATTTTTGAATCTGGTCCTTGAGGTTGCAGCAGCTTTGTTCTTGAGAAAGGTGATGGCTAGCACTTGAGAGAATATTGTCTTTTGATTTGCAGGTGTTAAGGAGATGAGATCCCTTGCCTATGTTGATAATATGTGTGTGATGTCATCAAAGATGATGCAATAACGTGTTCTTTAGTTTGGCCTTAGCAAGCTACAACTGTGCTGCTGTACTGCTGCCAGATGGTACAGTTCAGCAGTCTGCCAGACGGTACAGTGCAATAGCTTTTACAACTCTAGAGTTGACTGCAGCACGACCAGGGAACTGATCCATATCTGTTCCCTCTATTGTTCCCTCTGCTGATCCCTTAACTAATTTCATTGAGAGTTGAACCAGACATCTGACTAGTTACTGTGGACGCAAAGGAACTAATTGTTTCGGGTTCCTTATCTGGTTCTCTCATGAAGTATGTCAAATCATCAAAACAAAAGGACATATAACTTATCAAAATAGTTTTAATTAGCAGGTGTCAGAAGAGGAAGTATAATGATCAGCGTGGCAGTAGAGATAATTAGACACGATGAATAGATCGTAGGCTTATGCGATGGCAAATTCCGAGAAGATGAAGTGTTTTAACGATGGCACGCATAACACGAACAGGTGATATAGAGTGTCCAGACTCCAGACCGTCCTCCATTTCTAAATCAAAGGAGATCTAGGACCAACTAAAGAACTCACCATCAGAATTAGACGAAATTGGACACATTTCCATCCGGTTGGAAACTTATTTTGATTAATAAGCCAAGGACGGATTGACAATGAAAATACACCAATCCTATTAATGATTTACACGCCCTTCTTAGTTCGTACAATACATAAATCTATATATATATATCCTCGCCTAGTTTCTTTTTTGCTTGTTGGAGTTTTTTCTTTCATTAGGTAATACCAATTTTAGGTATATATATTCCAAGTTCATTTTGTCCTCCTTTTGAACAGAATAGCTGCTATTATTGCCAATGGTTGCCATGGTGGATCAGATAAATATGGCTACTAGTATTCCCACGACCATGGTAGGCATACTGAGGGAGCTTTCCTGCAGCTTTCTGATAACAGAGAGGAACAACCATCTGCGGCTTTGCCATCGTCTGACGGACACAAATCTCATTATAATTAACTTGACCACGATACCTTGATGAAGTTACTGTAGTTGGAGGACTAGCTGCAGCTGTGGTACAAAATGACTTAGGCGAGCTGGCATCACAATTACTAGAAGTAGTGTTGGTGGTTGTAGATGATGAAGAAGCAGTGGAAGAAGGAGAAGAGACAACTTTTTTTGTGGATTTGGGTGGTGAAAGAAAAGCTCTGATCTTGAGGAAGGACGATGGTGATGCAGTCGCAGCACGATCATATTCTTCAATGAGATTGACGAGATCTTCATCAGAGGTGATTGACACAAGTGCATCCAAATCTTCTGTTGGCAATTGACACCTTAAACTACTCATTGCTCCACACATCTCCCTTAGCTTCACCATCAGCTCTGTAAATCAGACATCCCACATAAATCCCATTTTCTTAATAAATCTACTACTCCAATCCATAAATATTGCCAAGTAGAGTATTTGTGGACCTATGCCGAAATATTAGTATATATAACTAGAGAGCTTTATAAAGACAGTATATATTTATTTATAACAAAAATAATGCAATGACATTTTGCATCTATTGGCTAGCTTATTTGAACATTCCTTAATTGGTATCAACGAGTAGCAAGGCACACTTGAATAAATTAAAGAGGAAGAAATGGGTAATTTACCAGCAAAAGAAATGGAACGATGAACGGAAAGGACACGGGTATCGCCGCCATAATAACGGAGTTTGCCGTCAGGATGACGGGGAAGAATCTTGCCACCGTAGCTAGAGAGGAATTTGATGTTGGTGGACTTATTAAAGGGTAGTTTATGAGAGTTGATGGAAGTTCCAACCATGATATAATTGAACTGATAATGAAGATGGGTCCGTAAGAACAAGTGGGACACCTATGAAGAAAGAGGGAAGAGAGCTTTGAAGATGATTTTTACCCTAGTGACTTCTTCAAGCCTATGGAAGTTTCACTTCAGAACTCATTTATATACTTGTTTGAAGAGGCAGGGGAGAAGGGTGAGATTTCGGGCCGAGCCGGGCCGGATCGGATAAACTAGAAGTGAGACCCCACGCATATGTCAGCTAAGATCCCATACTTGTGGGCTTCAAATTTTCATTTTCGTTTATCTTTTCAAAAAGTGATGGCCATATCTTATACTCCTACACAAATATATTTTAAATTTAGAATAGGAGTATCGTTATTTATGCAGTCCCCTTCCCCGAATGTGGGTACGTCGAAACTGTTATGGCCTGACCTCTGGCTACATTGCCCGTTGGGTTCATATTATTGCAGGTTGACCAAAGCTTGTGATTTCATGGGATTAATTTTTGACAATTCTATTTTTATAGTAAACTCATATGAACATAAGCTTACCATTTGTTTTTATACAAATTTTTACTACATCAAAAGAAGGAAAGAGGAAGATGATGCAAGGTCACTCATAAGGTTTGAACGCTCTCACCAAGTGAGCTAACTCTCAACCTCAGAACGCAGGTTACCAAGTACGCAGGTTACCAAGTCTCATCTCACGCTAGTATTCCCTATTCGTTTCCACTATAATTTTTTACCTAGTTGCAACACTTCTCTACTAGTTAATTTTATGCACTACGAGAAATTGCATTTAAAAAGCAAGTAGTTTAGTTGAATTATCACGCGATATTTGTAATACTTGAAACAAAGATCCAAGGATTAGTAGAAAAGTTACACTGTAGGTTGTATTTGTAACTGATAAAAACTTAGATATTTCCTATAGTACCAAAGTAAGTGCGCAATTTCTCTTTGCAAGATCAAATAATGCTTGGTCTTATGTGAACGTTCACCCATATTATAAAAACAATGAATCTCAGTGGTTAAAGAAGCCTTCCACAAGAGCCAGCACACCTCATAAGTCATATCCTTATCTTGA
Source organism: Nicotiana attenuata (assembly GCF_001879085.1). NCBI lineage: Eukaryota > Viridiplantae > Streptophyta > Magnoliopsida > Solanales > Solanaceae > Nicotiana > Nicotiana attenuata. The sequence continues at coordinate 119,625 of NW_017672378.1, forward strand.
ATTAGTTCCCACTTTTATTACAAACAAATACTAGTAATAACTACAATACTCCGCTTTCATTATATTAAATTCAGTATCGACCTTTCCTAACAAGTCAATATCTCCTCTTGTCCATCACATAAATAAGATAGAAGTTAATAATACGGGTGAAATGAAATTTGTTATTTTCGTGCTCTGTACTATCATCAACCCAGTTTATGACCAAACCCTCGAGTCTTTTAATAATGTTTCTATTTTTGGTAAGAGAGTACTGACAAGTTTATACACGGAGAATACGACTATTTGGTTAGAATACAGTGTCCGCATTCATGAACTGGCCCCTATGCTCAAGGAATGGTCCGCTCCCATTTTTTTTTTGGGCAACAGTAGATTGTGATGGCAAGCCTACCAGTTGTCAAGATTTGATTGGCGGCAGCATGCTTGCAGTGTCAGTTACTATCTTTTTGTTGCAATATTCTCCATTTGCTTAGGGTGTTTATATTCCTTTAACCACCCGTAATTTCTTTCATCCTGTTTTATTTCAGAAATTCAATCTTTGCTTTTATATATCTACTATGTCGCTACGTTTAAAGCAGTGTATAAACACTAAATTTATATGTTATTAGCTGAAATGATATCTGATTTCCTTCGGCGGTTCGGCCAATCGATACTATTGACAATCTATTGCACTCAACTTACGAAGCAAACCAGAGAGACGATGAGAGGGAAAGGAAAATTATTGAGCTATCAATTGATTTTGAGGTACCCACTTGATGATCGATGGATTTTTCCTTCTCTGGTAGAGCACACACGGAAGAGATCTAAGAAGTGTAGTGAATACAAGGTATGCCATGGCCCGTGTGTTTATTTGGTTAAACGAGTTATGGGTCGATTTGTCGATATATTTAAAAAAAAATGGATCATTCATATTTTCTGATGGCTTTCTGTTTAATGAGTGGTATTTTTATAAAGGCGAAATATATAAACGGCCCTTTTATGTTGTCCTCAACGACCAGATAAACACCTCAATTGACCCAATTATCAATTACACACTTTATTTTAGACTGAAGTAAGACCTTATGAACACCTCATGCTGACATGGCAAAGTGTGTGTTTTATAGTCACATATGAGCGCGTGGAACCCTTAAAATCAACCTTTTTAAAAAAAAAAAATTTACTTTATGTGGTCCCCACTTACTTTCATTTCATCGTTCTCCTCCAAAATTTTCACTTTCAAACAATTTCCATGGCAGCCCAAATAGCAAGCCAATATAGGAAATATTGGTACTTCAAATTTTGTGCTTATGTCTCCTTTCAACCTCAAACTCCCGCTACCATCTCTACCATTGTTACTGCCGCCACCATAAGAACTCTGCTCACCTCCTCCTGTCCTCCACCACTACTTTAGCCGCCTCCACCACATATTAAAAAGCATACCAAAGACAAATCTTCAATCTATCTCCACCAGCTCCACCAACTGTTGATACGCCGGTATCATCTCTTTCTTCCGGTGCTTCTCCTCCATTCATCGCCACCGCTCCTTTGGTGGCGATTTGCTGCTGCTTTTGTCGGATCTGCTGTTGTAGCTGATTTGTTGCTGCTTTGGTGCTTTAAATCTCTGACATTCACGGGCTCTAATGTATATGTAGTTGTTATGATAATGAGCATCTATATATCCACCAAACAAATTTGGTATTATAGGAGTTGTCTATCAATTCAATTTTTTGGTCAGTCCGGTGAGACTCCATTACTGCCGGACTAGAACTCGTCGGGCGTGGGAAAGGGGTCAGATGATTATTTTTGTTTTAATTATGACAAATTACATGTGTCGTCCTTTAATTGGTTCATTTTAATACATCATTGGCAAGTGTAATTCACGCATGTGGTTTGCTGCACTTGAGTGTTTATTTGATACACTTAGCAGTCACTTGGAGTGTTTAATTGATAATTGGGTCAATTGAGGTGTTTATCTGGTCGTTGAGGACAACATAAAGGGGCCGTTTATATATTTCGCCTTTTATAAAGTTGGGTAACGGTGAGGATAGATGTGGCCTTATAGTATAACGAAGGCTACATGTGAACAATATACCAAAGTCGAGGGATATTTTTAGACCTTTTCCCCTTTGCAAAGTGTATTCTACCCAAACCCAATGTCTTGAAAAATACAATTTAGCCCAAACTGTAAATATTTATATTTTGCCAAAAATGGAAAGAAATCAAATTAGTTCCCTCCGAAACGCCCCTTTCCCCAACGTCCGGCGTGCCTAGTAGCACTTCCGACCAAATTTTCCCGTCGACTGAACTCAGATTTTACTTTATAGCTAGCAAATCTCAGCGCCCCAACCTTCTTCCATCCCCATTGTGGTATTATCTCACCTTCATCATTGCATTTCCTCATTTTTGCATCTGAAGAGAAAGATTTAAATTTTCGATTGAAGAGGTCGTTTTGTGAGTACACTATGTTGGCAATTCATTGTAAGACATATATTTTTCGACTTGCTCAGCTGGTAAATGGTAAAAAGCTCTCTATCATTGCGTCCGCCATTTTCAAAAATTTGATTCTGCTGTAACTTGTCATCGACCATTTCTGGTTTATTAGATTTATTCTATGTGCCAAATATGGGAGGTAATATCATAGTAGGTGGTGATTATACGGTTGAGTAGGTGGAGACTATAAAATGCTGGAAATAGTAGTCTAAGTCTACGTAGACATTAGCTATTGTTGTGTCTCGTAGTGATCCTGTACCAACTTGGTTGAGAGTGTAAATAAATGTGGTTAATTAAGATGTAAACATTGTTCTAACGATCCGACTGGTCGTTTTAAGATTTAAGGTTACGTTCAGTGGTTTGAGGTCTTGAGTAGCTTCCTCTTGGTATTATGTCTTACGAGCATGGTCTGATTTGAATTTCCGATGTTTCTGGATGAATTTGGATGAGTGATTCTCACTTTAGAAGCTGAAGTTAAAAATGTTAACTAAGCTTTGACTTTTGTAAAAACGATCTCGAAATAGTGTTTTGATGGCTCCGGTAGGTTTGTATCGTGATTTTGGACTTGGACGTATGCCCGGAATTGATTTCGGAGGTCCGTAGGTTGACTTATGTTGTTTTATCAAAAGTTGGCAATTTAAAGGCTTAGAATTTTGATAAGTTTGACCATAGGTTGACTTCATAGCTATCGTACTTGGATTTATGTTTCGGGACTTGGAATAAGTCTGTTTTGTAATTTGGATCTTGTTCGCAAAGTTTGGCGTCATTCAGAGTTAATTTGATAGGAATCAGACGCGCGGTTGTATTTTTAGAAGTTCTTGAGTTTCATGTTGAATTCATGTGTTTTGAGGCCGATTCGTAGTTTTGGATGTTATTTTGATGATTTGATCGCAGAGCGAGTTCGTGTTATATTTTTAGACTTGTGTTGATGTCTTGTTTGGAGCGCCGAGGGCTCAGGTGAGTTTGAGATGTGTTTCGGAGAGTTCATTGGAGGTTCAGATTTTTGTTGATGCTCAGATCTCGCAATAGCGAGAAATATGTCGCATTTGCGACTGTCGCATTTGCGAGCTTCATCATCGCATTTTCGAATAGCATAGTGGCCTGAAGAGTTCGCATTTGCAAACTCCCCATCGCATTTGCGATACTCGCCTGGGTTGGGCATTGGTCGCATTTGCGATTACTGTGATCGCTTTTGCAAATTATCATGTTCGCATTTGCGAACAAACTATCGCACTTGCAATAACAACATGGATGTGAGATTTTTCTCTTTTGCGATGGATCCTCGCATTTTCGGGGTTCGCAATTGCGACACCTGCAACTGGACAAAAAGCTGAAGGACACAATTTTTTGTCTCATTTTCATATTTTGGAACCCTAGACTCGGTAGGAGGCGATTTTGAAGAGAAATTTTCATCTACAAAATTTGGGTAAGTAATTATAATCTATTTCTAAACATATTCAATCAATATATCTTATATTTTAACATCAAAATCATGTGAATCAAAGTGAAAATTTGTGAAACTTTTGTCAAATTTTTGAAAAATAAAAATTTGAGTTTCGAGAGTCGATTTGGACCCGGATTTTGAAACTAGTTACATATATAAACTCGTGGGTTCATGGGTAGTTGAAATCTGCCATTGGACCCGGGTTTTCACTGGATGGGTCCTTGGTTGACTTTTAATACTTTTGAGCATTTGTGTAAAGATCGTAGCTTTAATTATCAGAATTGATTTCTCTTGCATTATTTGATGTTATTAAGTTGATTTTGGTTAGATTTGTGCCGAGTGGAGGTGAATTGTTAAGGAAAAGCTATTTTTGAGAATTGATTGAGGGCTTTTGAGGTACGTATCTTGGCTAACATTGTTTGGGGGAACTAACCCGTAGGGTTTGATATGTTTGGACTATTTGAACTACGTGAAAGACGTGTACACGAGGTGACGAGTGTGTGCATGGATTATATATGGAAATTTTATCGGCTTAGACTCTTAGGTTCTTCTGTACATTAGAATGAATTTGTCTTATCATGTTAAATCCTCCATTGCTAAATTTACCCTTACGTGTTTATTTGATGTTGATTGATTAATATTCTACCCATGGTTCCAAATATACTCTTATGCACCTTAATTGAAGATGTTGCCTCTTTTATTGACATGTTATCTCTTCCGTAATTGCTTAACGTTAATTGAAGTTATTGTTATCCCTTCCATTGTTGACTTATCCTTATTTGGTATTATTATTACATGTTATCTCTCTTATTGTTGAACTGTACCAATTTGGAATTATTGTTACATGTTGTCTCTCCTATTATTGAGTTACACTTATTGGATATCGTTGTTACATATTATCTTTCCCATTGTTGAGTTATTATTGTTGAAACCATTATTACTTGTTATGTCTTTCATTGTGAGCTCGTTCTTCCGTTTTTTTGTGTTTTGTAATTCTTGTGTTGGTTTGCTTGTCGTACTCTTATGTTATTGTTGTTGTTATCGTTGTACTCAGTGTTGTTGAGAGGAGGCTATGTGTGGTTGTGGTATTTGAATTGTTTTGAGGAAATATTGTGGCATATGGGCACATGTGGTGCAAGTTATTATATTGTGTTGTTATGTTTTGGCACACGTGATATTGTTGAGAGGATTGTTGGGGTGTTCGTACGTGAGTTGTCCTTGATATTTTTATTATTGATATTTGCATATGCGGCGTGACAAGGCAGGCTATATATCTATATATGTGGGTTTGCGCATGTTGCGGACAAGGAGAGTGTACTATTATGCGCGTGCAGCGAGACAAGACAAGCATTTACTTTATTGTTGATGATGTTCTAAACGTCAATACCACACAAGAAGGGGGAGGGGGTGATTTGTGTGGTACCCAATTTTTGCTCTAGAAGAACCTGGTTCTTCTAGATGTGCTAACTACTGCTGTTTGCGGAATAATAAATACAGAAAATAAAGAACACAGAGACTTTTTACGTGGAAAACACCTGGCTCAAAAGGTAAAAAAACCACGACCTACTACTCAGTAGGATTTTCCCAAACTTCCACTAAAATCACTGAGCCAAAACAGCATTTACAAAACTCTTTGTAAACCTAAGGATTAACTCTAATCCCGTTGTGGCAACCAGCCTCTAACTGCTGCGACAACTTCAAGTTAGCCTATAACTTGAATACTCAAAATACCTATTACAATTGCTTCTAGATAAAGCTGAAAGGTACAATATGAAAACACCTACTACAATTGAACTAGAAATAAAGAAAGACACATAAAACTCTTTATGGAGCTGGTTCTTCAATCTGGTTCATGTAGCTTCAGGTTTGCACACTTGAATCACACACGAACTGCTTGCAAAAAGCCTTGCTATTTTGCTCCCAATTCACGTTTAACTTCTGCGTTTTTGTGCAACACTTTAATGTGAGAACATCCTGCAATTTATAGAGTTAGTAGATGAAGAAATAACTAGAGTTCTGATGCAACTCTTCCTTGGTGGAAGAGTTCTAGTTGATTTCAACTTCTAACTCCTTCCCTATCTTGGATAGTGTTCTCTTTGATTAAGGACTCCTTCTCCTTATCAATTATGCAACCTTTTCGATCAGGAGATATTAAATACACCAAGTTAAGCTTATCTCCTTCACGTGCAACCCACATGCTCGAATCTGCCCGTTTTTGTGCACCTGAGTGATGGACCTGGTTCATCCTGAGTTCCTTTGTCAGTCTTCAAAACTAACCTTTACTTGGGCCAACAAATTCCCCCTTTTTGATGATGACAAACTCTGTGCTTTTCATACGCTTAGGCCCTGTCAGAACTCAGCTCAACATCAACACAATGTTAGAAACATTTTTCCTTTTTATCACTTATCATCAAGGACCAGGTACATTAGGTTATAAACATCACTGTTCAAAGTGTAAACATCACTTGTTTAAAGCACAACCTTTTTCCCCCTTTTGGCATCATCGAAAAGTTGCATAAAAAATGTGAGATAACCAGATTTTAAAGCTTACTCATGGCCACTGGGGCTACTTCAAATGCAATCATGGATTAATCATCATAGATCAAGCTAAGAATTTTAACCATCAAAGAAATATAAACAAACAGTTAGAGCAAAAACAGTGAATTTCATTGATGATTGATAAGATTCTACCACAAAGCATAAGAAGAAATAAAAATACTGAAAACATGAGCAAAAGAAACAAAAAGTCCCGAATTGGGTCACTGGTTGATCTACACTAGGCTAGGATTTAAGGCTTGGAAGAGGTAGGGGCTGGGTTATTTGCTTGGAGAAGTTTCAGCATGTCTTGAAGAATTCCATCATTCTTCTCCTTTTCCCTTGCAAGTTCAGTTCTGAGAACATCTCTCTCAGATTCTACCTCAACCAATCGTGTCTTCAGCCTTGCTATCTCAATATCCTTTGCCTCACTCTCCTGTACCAAGACTCTGACTTTGCTATTGATAGGTGTCTTTTTAGATGAACCAGGTTCATTAAGAATGACATTGACTTCATAATCGCAAGCAAGCAGAGTATTAACCCCACTTCTTCATAGGTACCTTGAAATGTGCAAGCACAGTTGTGAGAATGAAACCATAGGGAATGGCATGAGTTTTGGTGCCATTGATAACCCTATCAGTAGGTCCAAGAGGGTTTCCTGTTCAGATGGAACAGGTTCATCTATATTTCTCAAGTTGAACCTACCCCTCAGCAGCTTCCCACTTCCCCCTGTTTTGCTCACACTCTCTTCTATTTCAGTAAATTCCTCTCCCCAAACAACCATTGCACCAGTTTCTTTTGTTAGACCAACATGAGTGGGTGAAGAATCAACCACTCTTTTACCCTTTCCCCTCACAGCACTCCTAGCACCCTTGCTCTCTTTTTCTTTTTCCTTTTTATTTTTACCACCAACTTCTCTAGATTCTGTAGTCTCAACACCTGCTATAGATCCTACCAGTACAAATCTATTCTCTAAATTTGCAGCAACTTCAGAGATTGTCTCAGGAGTAACTTTAGAATCAGAAGATACTTGTTCAGTTTCCCTCGTATGATCCAAGGTAATGTTTTTGGAGTATTTTGAGTTGATTACTACTCCTAAACACATATATTAACAAGGATTGATCTTGAAAATCCATAGATTCCCATTCAAAATCCCTAAATTGATCAAGAACATTACAAGTGGGGATTCTCAAGATTCTTACTACAAGAGGTATGTCTATCACCTCTAACTACTCTATGGTGATTTATTTATGTATGATATATACGTTAGAACTCATGGGATGGTGATTGGAAGCCATAAGTGCCTAACCTAGGTTGTGTTGGTGTTGTAGAGATTGTGAAGTGGGTTAATTAGGAGTTGATGGTTGGGTGTGAATGGAT
>NW_017672378.1:130707-148029 GCF_001879085.1 Nicotiana attenuata
CCTCTGAGTCCTCATCTGAGCTTTCTCCCCAGGCAGCAACCATAGCCTTTGTTGATCCTTTGTTCTTCTTGGGTTGAACCTGTTCCTTCTTCCTGTTCCTTCGTTCAACTCTTTTCTTCTTCCATTCAATTTCCTATTGAGGGCAGTTTTTGATGTGGTGATCAGTCTTCCCACACTTGTAACACCCCTCATTGGTTTGTTTTTCAGGAACCCTTGGTTTGCTGTAGCTTCCACTTCTTGAAGAACCATTTCCTCTCATTAGGTACTTCTTGAAATCCTTTGTGATCATGGTCATTTCATCCTCCTCTAGATCAGCACCTTCAGTGATTCTAAATGCCATGCTCCTTTCCTTCTTGGGTGCATCCATCTTCATGGTTTGCCTTCTAAGTTCATAGGCAGTGAGATTTCCAATTAGCTCATCCAACTTAAGAGTGGCAATATTCTTTGATTCCTGAATAGCTGTGATTTTGCTTTCCCAAGAGATTGGCAGTACCCTTGTCAAAATCTTCTCAACTTTGTCTTCTTCAAGAATAACCCTTCCTAGAGACTTAAGTTCATTTGTCAGTATGGTGAACCTTGTATACATCTCTTGGATGGTTTCCCCTTCCTTCATGGTGAAATTCTCATATTGAGAATACATCAGTGTTCCTCTGGACCTCTTCACTTGAGGTGTTTCTTCATGAGCCACTGGCAAAGTGTCCCAGATTTCCTTAGCAGTGGTACAACATTGAATTATACTGTACTCGTCTCGACCAAGTCCACACACAAGTCATTTCTTGGCCTTAGCATTCTTTTCCCATTTCTTCAAATCTTCAGCAGTACAGTCAGGTCTTGTCTTTGGCACATCCACTCCTTTAGCATTTTTCTTTGTAGTAGCCAAGGGACCATCAGTGACTATGTCCCAGAGTTCATAGTCTTCTCCTATAATTTGGTCTCTCATCCTGTTCTTCCACCAGGAATAGTACTGGCCATTAAAGAGTGGAGGCCTAGCAGTGGATTGCCCTTCCCAGTTTCCAGGTGGTGCACTCATCTTGATCTGTTCCTAAGGTGTTAGCCTCTTCAAGGATAACCTGCTCTGATACCAATTGATGTTCTAAACGTCAATACCACACAAGAGGGGGGGTGATTTGTGTGGTACCCAAGTTTTGCTCTAGAAGAACCTGGTTCTTCTAGATGTACTAACTACTGCTGTTTGCGGAATAATAAATACAGAAAATAAAGAACACAGAGATTTTTACGTGGAAAACACCTGGCTCAAAAGGCGAAAAAACCACGACCTACTACTCAGTAGGATTTTCCCAAACTTCCACTAAAATCACTGAGCCAAAATAACATTTACAAAACTCTTTGTAAACCTAAGGATTAACTCTAATCCCGTTGTGGCAACCAGCCTCTAACTGCTGCGACAACTTCAAGTTAGCCTATAACTTGAATACTCAAAATACCTATTACAATTGCTTCTAGACAAAGCTGAAAGGTACAATATGAAAACACCTACTATAATTGAACTAGAAATAAAGAAAGACACATAAAACTCTTTATGGAGCTGGTTCTTCAATCTGGTTCAGGTAGTTTCAGGTTTGCACACTTGGATCACACACGAACTGCTTGTAAAACGCCTTGCTATTTTTCTCTCAATTCACGTTTAACTTCTGCGTTTTTGTGAAACCTATGTAACGTGGGAACATCCTGCAATTTATAGAGTTAGTAGATGAAGAAATAACTAGAGTTCTGATGCAACTCTTCCTTAGTGGAAGAGTTCTACTTGATTTCAACTTCTAACTCCTTCCCTATCTTGGATTGTGTTTTCTTTGATTAAGGACTCCTTCTCCTTATCAATTATGCAACCTTTTCGATCAGGAGATATTAAATACACCAAGTTAAGCTTATCTCCTTCACTTGCAACCCACATGCTCGAATCTGCCCGTTTTTGTGCACCTGAGTGATGGACCTGGTTCATCCTGAGTTCCTTTGTCAGTCTTCAAAACTAACCTTTACTTGGGCCAATAGTTGCGCACGTGGCAAGACAAGAGGGCTATGTCGGGGATGATTTATAATGATTTGTGATGGCTTTGGGGCATTGTTATTAATGATATTTGTGTAGTGGTGTGCCTACCTTGTGTGAGTTATGTACTTTACGTTTTATTGTGTTGTTTCCTATGTGCCATTCGTTGTCTCTGCTCATACTTGTTGACTCGAGTTGTGATAGAACACTTGCACAAACATACACGTAATTAATCACTCATATCGGTTTAAGAAGATAAATCCTGATGTTCATTGATCAGTTCCATGTATTCTCATTTACTTGCCTTCTGTGTGAGAGTTATACTATTGGCACGTGAGTTGTTCATGCGGTTATGAGTTATGATTAGTGTTGGCACGTGACCTGTCCGTGCGGTTATGAGTCATTGATATTGTTGGCACGTGAGTTGTCTGTGCGGATATGAGATATTTCATTCTCTTAGCACGTGAGTTGTCCGTGTAGCACGTGAGTTGTCTGTGCAATTGTGAATATTAATGTGGGCGCAAGTTGCCAAGTTATTAGGGTTCGTGACTTGGGACCCGCTAATTGTAGTGATGATGTGTGGTACCTTGGGAAAATTCTTGTATTAATCTTGTGTGAAAGGAGTTGTTTATTTGGTTGCTACCTGTTTTTCCTTACTTTGTTTCACCGTACCTTGACTCTATTCAGCTTACTCTACGACGTTATTACCTATTTGATCCTTGTTGCTAATTGTTGCTTTTAATTTTCTATTGTAGGTAATATTGTCGTTTTACCATGCTTATCTTTATATTGATATTGTTCCATGTTAGTTTCACATTTATACTTGCACAAGTTATTCTCTAGTAGGTGTCTTGACTGTTCCTCGTCACTACTCTACCGGGGTTAGTCATAATACTTACTGGGTACCGCTGTGGTGTACTCATACTATGCTTTCTGCAAATTTTTGTGCAGATCTAGGTACTTCGGAGTTTGTTGATCAATAGATAGCTGATCAGATGTTGCTGTGAAAACTTCAAGGTATACTTGCCGCCGCGTTCGCAGGCGTGGGAGTAACCTTAAAGTTTATTTGGTACTCTTAATTTCTATCCAGAATAGTTGTACTTAGAGATTTTCTAGTGAACTCACTAGAGCTTATGACTTGTACTATCGGTTTTGGGATATTGTATTGTACTTGGGATTGTTGGCTTATTACATAAATTTTTGTTTCATGCTTAATAGCTAATTGGCTAAGATCAATTATCAATTCAACAAGTGTTAGGCTTACCTAGTCTTAGAGACTATGTGCCATCACGACATCCTACGGAGGAAAATTGGGATCGTGACAACCGTGGTGTTTTGATTAGCTATACGATTAATTATGTGCCAAGTAAGGTGATAGTAGCTCCTACTTTCATCTTGAATGATCAACATGTGGAACTATATGTTCTTGATATTGCTAGTGGCTGTAGCAGGCCCATTTTATGCATAAATGGGGTTTATAGGCCTCAATAAGCTTCAGTAGCACCACCACCACAATCAAAATCACAACCACAACTATTAGGTGACGAGGAGCTGATTAATAATGAAGGATAAGATTAATAAAATATTTATGGATTGAATCATAATTAAAAATCTCAAATGAATATGGATATTCCAGCAGATAACGATGCGCCGTAGAATCATAGTATTGTTGCGGAGTAGTTTGCTCATGAAACACAAGGCAGCCACAGTTTAAATGACAAAGCTGGTTTTTTGGTTGGGATAATAGTCAAGAATAAGCACGATTTAGTTGGGGCGTTGAAACTAGATGTTGTGAAAAAGGCCTGTAGCTTCTATGTAAAGAATAGTAAATCATTGTGTGTGGTAGCATATAAGGTATAAAATTGCTAGTGTAAGCTGCACAAAGTGAAGTACATCAAAGGAGATAATTTCTACTCTATCGTCTATAATAACGAGCACACTTGCGGTGTTCAAAATCTCAAGAGCCAAAATCAATATGCATCAATGTCTGTCATTGCTGGTTTTGTTATGAATGATTTGCTTATTGAAAGAGTCATCGATTAAACAAATTAAGAGTACGGTTTGTAATCATTTGACATGTGAGGTGACCTATTGGAAGTGCCGGAATGGGGTTGTTCTTGCTATAATCGGATAAGTGGGACACTTGAGGACACGTGCACCAACTCCGCACATAAAATAGACATGCACCATTGTGTGTGCTCAAATAATCATATATGAATGTAGAGTTTCTGTCCATGACAATGATTCATCACTTCCGTATTCATTTCTAAGTACCATGTTTATGAAACCTTTACGTGAGTCCAACATATCAATGTGCGTTGATAACTCTCTTTTTATATAACCGGCACCCTTAGTGTCCAACAACTTATTAACAAGTCTCATGCATATGTGAACTGCCTCAACTAGCATATGTAGATTATATGCTTGAATAAACATATAAAAATGCATGAACATGCACAAAGGATCACTTGAATGGTCAAACTTCCCCCTTTATGCTCAATACTCATCACACAGTATCCCATATAATAATGAACCAAAAATTCGTCAGTTTCTCACAACCTACATATGAACCATCAAGTGAGAAACATGAGCGGATGACTCTAAGGGGATGGATCCAAATTTATATGTGGCACTGTATAAGCAGCATGCCCTAAAAGTAACAATGTTACTGTAATTGCACGACAAAGACCTCGTCCTATTTCCAAATCAGTGCGCTCAAATTCACAAACTGCATGTACGCTATCAAGAGAGAAACATGAGAGGGTGACCCTAGAGGGTTGGATCCATATCCACACGCTGCACGACTGTAGCCTCGAGTATTGAACAACAGAAACCTTGTGCTATAATAATATCAATATCACCATAATTGCATGGCAGAGACCTCATTCCAAATCAATAACAATATTACAATCATCACACAGTAAAGACCTCGTGCGAAATTCATAACAATATCACAATATATGCACGTCAGAAACCTCGTTCCATAACCTTAGTCCCTATCCAAGAACCATACAGGAATATATGCATATGAATAAGAGATAAGCATATATAATGCAAATGGACTTAGAAATAATCATGCATATGTGTATGCATGTATATAAAGGATGATTCCTAGGTGGGATGTATGGATGACATGGACCTAATATGTAATACGTCATCCAAAAAATCATCATGCCCAAATTAGCATCAAAAGCCATTTCATAGTCTTTAACATGGATAAGGAGACTCAAGTAGTCACCCATCAATTTAATCCATAACACAAGAGCAACAAATTCGGGTGTGTGTTCATAATATTCTTGTGATTACGTCCAAAGCAAGTACAACAATGAGCTCAAGAATAGTTCATCATGCTCAAAGTAAGGCATTTTTAGATTCAACACTAACTCTAGCATGGTTTATTGTGCTCACATAGTCAATCAATTGAGTAAAACATTGAACAAGTCGAACACAGAACCAAGCAGCATAAAGTAGTCAAGAATCTACCCCGAGCATAAATACCCATGGCAGATGCATATATGCTTGTTACCTCATATATACATTACCCCCTCCCCTATATAGAAAAAATTATCAATTATTAGAAAAAATTCACTCAATCAATGCTAGGCAAGACACTCACCTCACATGGGCTAGTCCAAAGCTACAAAATCACTTTTCCTTTAGAAATCACCTCCAACCAATTCGAATCTAACCAAACATGATCTAAGGAAGTCAATCAATGCCAAGGGAATCAATCCCGATTAATAAAGTTTCGATCTTTGAAGAATTTCCAAAAAATCAACAAAAGCCAATCTGGCCCCGCGTACCCAAAAGTCAAAATCAACACCAAATCTCAATGACCGATAACCTATTGAGTCCAAATAAATAATTAGTTTCTAAACCGAATCCCTATCGATACTCAAATTCCTAAAATACACTCTCTTAAATTGTAGGAAAAAATTCCAAATTTCTCTTAAAAATTCCATGTTTTAGGTATATAAATCCATTGAAATTCATGATATATAACCAAAATCAAGTAGAAATTATTTAGCCTCAAAATATTGGTGAAATCCATCTCCTAAATTGCCTTGAAATCTCTCCATCCTCAAAATTTGTGAAAATGAGCTCAAAATCATGAAATTAGGCATTAAATACCCTTGCCAGGCCTCCTTCTTCACGATTGCAGTCACCAGCCTTGTCGGCTGCTGTCCACAAATATTCCAGCATGATTTTATCCTTCGCGATCGCGGCCAAGAAGCTTCGCGATCGTGATGAGAAAACCTTAATAAACTTGCTTAACGCATCCCTGATAGCCTCTTGTTTAATGGCCATAACATTTTGTTTAAAGCTCCAATTAACAAATAATTTGATTTTTGATAAATGAGACTCAAAGGGAAACAATTTTCATTTTGGATCATCTCCAAATTCCAAAAAGATTGCAAGATATAAGCTTCCGAAGTCACCCTTGTGACATCAGAAATTTCTTCTGTGCCATCGCAAACGGTCCTTCCACGATTGTGATTTAGTGAACAAAAACTCTACTTTACTCTTCCGAAATGCTGCCCAGAGCTCCGTGATCGCGACGTAGACTCTTGTAAGCAAACATCAGCTGCTAAAAAGGGCCTAGAAATGGTCTGAAACTATCCCAAAACTCACATGAGCAACCCGGGACCCAATCCAATCGTACCAACAAGTTCATATACCTAATTGAAACTTATATAAAGGCTAGAAATACCAAAAATAACCTCAAAACCAAGAATCGAAGACCAAATCATTCTCTTAATTTTCAAACAATTCAAGTTTGCCGAATGCGTCTAAATCACACTTTGATATTTCAGATCACAACGAAACTTTGCACGCGACTTATAATCAACTAAATGAACCTATCCATAATTTTGGAACACCAAACAAAATCCGATAACATCAAAGTCAACCTCCGGTTAAACTTATGAACTCTCCAATTCTGAAAATTGTCATCTTTCGACAACTAGTGTCAAAATCCACTAGGAAAATTTAAATCAAATTCGAGCATACGTCCAAGTTAAAAATCACCATATGAACATATTGAAACCATCAAATCCTGATTCCGAGGCCGTTTGCTCCAAAGTCAAACATTGGTCAACTCTTCCAACTTAAAGCTTCCAAGTTGAGAATCACTCTACCAAATCAATTTGAACCCCTCGAACATCAGAACCAAGCATATACGAAAGTTAAAATGCAACATATGACTCAAAGTCTCAAAACTGCCTAACAGAACAATAAGGCTCAAAACGACCGGCCAGGTTGTTACACAAAATCGCCCTTCTCCAAGTCTAGCATTCAGAATATTAGAGAATGGGCCTAAATCTTGGAATGAAGACTTAAATATTCTGCCTAGTGATATCCTTTGCAAAGGTAGTCCAAGCCTCGCGTTCGTGAAGTACAAATATGATTCTGTCCAAAATTTCACTTTGCAACGCGAAGCTCCATTTGCGAACGCGAAGCTTCCTACTAGGCTTTTACGCGAACGTGGCCAAGCCCCCAAGAATGCCAAATCCAAAGCTCCCAACTCCTAACTCTCCACCATGAATGTATCCCTCTTGGTGCAAAAGTGAAGAACAACTCCACAAGACATCGTGAGTTCGATCATCCAAGAGGAATGCAAAGAACAACTCCTCCATCGAGACTCCCCTCGCATACGCGATAAACACCAGATACTAGTATATCAGCCAACTCCAAACATGCTTTGGGTAGTTTGAAACCTACCTGAGCCACCGGGACCCAATCCAATCATACTAAACAAACCCATAAACATGGCCCAGACCTATCCTAAGCCTCCAAACACATACCATAACATCATATCAATGATTCAAAGTTCAAATCGCAAGTTTAACTTCTCTTGAGTTAAAGAACTTCCAAACTTCCAACCAAACATCCGATTTAAGCCTAACCAATCTAGATTACAGCAAAACTTTGTGCACAAGTTCCAAGCAACAATACAAACCCATTCCAGGGTTTAGAATAATATTCAGAGCCCCGTATCGTCAAAGTCAACCATCAGTCAAACATAAGAACTTTCCAATTCTTCAAATTGTGACCTTGCGGCAAATAAGCTCAAAATCTTCTACCTCCAAATCCAAATCCAAACATATGCCTTAGTTCAAATCACCGTACGAACCTATTATAATAACTAAATCTCTGATATAAAGTAATGTACACAAAAGTCGAACCTTGGACAACTCTATCAAGTTAAGCTTACAAAAAGAGACTTAGCGTCTCAATGCACACTAAAAACTCCCCGAAGCCAAACCAACCAACCCTGCAAGTCATAAAATAATAACCACAAATTAGGAAAGCATCAAATAGGGGAATGAGGCTCAAATACACAAAAAAATCCACCAGGTCCATACATTCTCCCCTTTTTAACCAAACATTTGTCCTCGAACAGGTTTAGCTTCATACATGGAATGCCAAAAAGATCAGGATATCTGCTTCATCTGATTCGGTCTCCTAAGAAGCCTCACTGATTGATCTTTCCATTGAACCTTCACCAATGCAATATCTGAACCTGCAAAATGGCCATCGGTTCTTCCTCATAAGCCATGTTCTCATCTAACTATACTTTGTTGATGTCCAAAACATGCGACTTATCTTCATAATACTTCCAAAGCATGGAAATATGAAACATTGGATGGAATCTAAAAAGACTAGGAGGCTCCAAGACATTACCAGGGCGAGGGAGCATAATTATTGCTATTCGAGTAAAGAACACAGACGATAGCAGAGTCGTAATATTGAATCTTGTCGAAATAAGAAGACATGATATGAGACGAGCGACATCATGTGGTTGGTACTTCAAAGATGATCATGGACTATAAAGTATAACATTGATGAACAATTTTCCAGATCCACCATTCAGTTCAAAAGTGTCCATTAGGACAAGATATGATAAAAATAGAAATGAGCGAGCTTTTATAGAAGTACACTAATTTAAAAGATCAAGAATGTAAGCGATCTAAGATGACAAGTCAAGTATAAATTTTTACAATACGGGGATAAGTCAATAGGCTAGAATACGAGATTGAGAAGCTAAAGCCTATCCTAAATCAATCATTTCTCAAGCAGAGCAGAAATATATGTATACCCATATACAAGGTGCTAAGAAGCGTTATATAGAAATATTACAAGTACCAGGCTGATAAGTAAGCTTAAGAAAAGTAAATCGAGAACTATGACAGCCAAGGTGAGGACTGTATTTTTTCTAAGAGCACCAGAATAAAAATTACACGATAGCCTAGGTCGTAGAATAAAAAATTCCTAAAGTGAGAATGTATGGAAGTCCTAACGACGGGGTATTCCTAAAGATGTCGCCTATGAAAGGTGTCATGAGATCCAATAAGAAGGGAAAGCTTAGCCCGAGATATATTAGGCTTTACCGAGTCATTCGATGGATAGGTAGAGTTTCTTATGAGCTTGAATTGCCTCCAGAGTTAGAGTCAATCCATTATCCATGCTACAAAAGTGCATTGGAGACCCTTCTCAGGTCATCCCAGTAGATGACGTTCAGATTACAGAGGATCTATCCTACAGGGAGATTCCAATGGCTAGTTTAGATCGACAGTTATATAAGTTGACGATTAACAAGGTAGACTCCGTGAAGGTATCATGAAGAAATAAGAACGTTGAGGAAATGGCATGGGAGGCCGCAGAAGAGATGAAGTCTAAATACCCCCATCTATTTCAAACTGAATATATGGCTCGAGATGCGATATTATAGCACAATCCGATTCAAACCAGTAGGTCGTGAGGTGAGCTCTTAATTTTGACTTGCAATACTTATGATTGACGACCGTGTGAGGACAAGTGTTGCCATTTATAGACATTGGTCCTGTGCGGCAAGTATGGTATATTTAGTGCTGCGTGCGGGTTGTTTTTAGTCCAGTGTACAGAGAAGACTTTGGCGGGATTTTTGCAAGTCTTTAAGAGTTAACATTCGAGGAAAAATGTTCCTAAGGAAGAAAGGATGTTACACCCCGTACTTTCATGTTGGAATACATCTTAAGTGAATCAATATAAGATGGAGAGTTTAAGGAGCTTTACAAAGATAATGATGAGTTAAAATAGGTATGATGTCTTTCTATGGCTCTTGCACAACGCATGTGTGTGTGTATATACACACACATGATATTATGAGTTCGTGTGTGACTCTGATTCTGTTACATACGCATATATTTGGTACGACACCGCTATAGACGCACCCCTGATCACATGAATAGTATGATTATGATGATGATGCCCACAGAGGCTTGGCGAAATATATGTATAAATACATACATACATACACACACACACACACACACATATATATATATATATATATATATATATATATATTTTTTTTTTTTTATATATATATCATACATACACACACATACACACACACACACACACACACACTCTTTCCATAGAGTTTTCTTGCCCCCTGTTTGCATGAAAATACAATAGATGAATAGTCATTCGCTATAAAATTATTTATTTGAATATCTTATTTCTATCAAACTAAGCATAGAAATCCAATCACTAGGATTATAACTAATAATGATTGTGAGTATTGAAAAAAAGTTCTGAATCTCTTGATGTCCATATTAATCATTTCCCATTTCCACATTAGAATTTCTATGTTCGGTACCAGGCCTTTGATTCTCGGCCTTCACTTGATGACATTTTGGACATTTTTCCACAAAGTCCGCTACGTTCCTCTTCATGTCAATCCACCAATAGATTTCCTTCAGGCCATGATACATCTTTGTAGAGCCTGAGTGCACGGAATACCTAGAAGTGTGAGCTTAAGCCATGATACTTTCCCAAAGACCATCTGTATTTGGAACACATAGTCGCCCTTGGCACCGTAGTGTACCATCATCCATGCCAAGAGAAAAAGTTGTGGTCTTATGTTTATGAATCCCCTCTTTAAACTATATCAACAATGGATCTTTGTATTGCTTCTCTTTGACCTCCACCGCAAGCAATGATTCAGCCCTATTTTTGCACAATCACCCCACCTTCACTAGAGTCCGCAAGACGAACTCCCAAGCTAGACAACCGATGAACCTCCCTGGATAACGACCTTTGACATGCCTCCAATTGAGACAAACTACCCATAGTTTTCCGGCTAAGAGCATGCGCCACAACATTGGCTTTTCCCGGGTGATATAGAATATTGATGTCGTAAACTTTGAGTAACTCCAACCATCTTCTCTGTCTCAAATTCAATTCCTTCTATTTGAAAATATATTGAAGGCTCTTATGGTCAGTGAATACATCCACATGGGCTCCATACAAATAATGACGCCAAATCTTCAATGCCAAAACCACCGCCGCAAGTTCTAAGTCATGTGTAGTTGCCTAGAACATAGGTGATAACCTTGCCATGTTGCATTAATACACACCTAAGACCGATCCTTGAAGAATCGCAATAGACCACAAACCCATTTGTACCCTCTGGAAGGGTAAATACTAGCGCCATAGTCAATCTTGACTTCAGCTCCTGGAAGCTCTTTTCACAAACATCGGACCATTGGAACTTAACCGCTTTCTGCGTCCACTTAGTCTACAGAGAGGTAAGAGTAGAGAACCCCTCCACAAAATTGCTGTAACACCCTGCTAAGCCCAAGAAACTGCGAATCTCCGTTGGAGTTGTAGGTCTAAGCCATTTCTTCACCGCTGCAATCTATTGAGGATCAACCTTAATTCCTTCTTTGCAGACGACATAACCCAAGAATGTGATAGATTCAAGCAAAAAGTTACATTTCAAAACTTCGCATACAATTGGTGGTGACGAAGAGTCTGCAAAACTACCCTGAGATGATCGGTATGGTCCTCTCGACTTGGTGAATATACAAGGATATCGTCAATAAACACTATTACAAAGGAGTCAAGAAAAGGCTTGAAGACTCAATTATAAGATCTATGAAACCTGCCCGGGCATTTGTTAGCCCAAAAGACATCACTAGAAACTCAAAGTGCCCATACCGGGTCCTGAAAGTTGTTTTCGGGATATCTCATTCCCTAATCTTCAATTTGTGATACCCTGACCGTAAATGAATTTTGGAGAAGTACCTAGCACCCTGTAATTGATCAAAAAAATTGTTTATCCTTGGTAGTGTGTACTTATTTTTGATTGTAACTTTGTTGAACTGTTGGTAGTCAATACACATCCGTAGCGACCCATACTTCTATCATACAAAGAGAACCGGTGCGCCCCACGGCGACACACTCGATCGGATGAAGCCTTTCTCTAGCAATTCCTTCAATTGTTCCTTTAGCTCATTCATTTCTGCCGGTGCCATTGTGTAAGGTGGAATAGATATAGGCTGCATGCTTGGCATCACATCAATTCCAAAATCAATCTCCCTGTCTGGTGGGATCCTAAGGAGCTCATCCGGAAAGACATTCGAAAATTCATTCACAAGAGGCATAGACTCAAGTATAGGTGCCTTAGCATCAGTGTCCGTGACTCGGACCAAATGATAGATACACCCCTTGTAATCATCTTCGTGGCCTTAATGTAAGAAATAAACCTACCTTTTGGAATCACATTATCCCCCTTCCATTCAACAACTAGCTCATTTGGAAATCCAAACCTCATAGTTTTATTTCGACAATCAAGCTCAAAAAAACATGAATAAAGCCAATCTATGCCCATTATTACGTCAAAATGAACCATCCCCAAATCAATGAGATCAACTATGGTATCCTGACCACGCGCAGTGACAACACAATCTCTACAAACCCGCGCGGCAATAATAAACTCACCAACCAGAGTAGACATAGAGAACGGCCCATAGAGTTATTCCGGTTCTATCCCAAATTCCATAGCAACATAAGGGGTGACCTAGGACAAAGTGGAACCGAGATCAATAAAAGCATACACATCATGAGATTGGACAGTCAATATACCTGTGACAACATCTGGAGAAGCCTCTACACTCTGGCGACCACTCATAGCATAGAAACGTCTAGGTCCTCCCAACTCTGCGGACCACCCCTAGCTGCACCACGACCTGCGGGTGCTGGAGTACCTCGAGCTAGAGGGGATGCTGAGGATGTAGCAGCTGTAGAACTAGATGGCTGTGTTGTGGCCTTTCCCGTACCCTAGGGTGAGTGACACTCTCTCTAAATATGACCTCTCAACCGCACCCGTATGCTACAGTTGTTCATAAAAACCCAAAAACCGAACCAAACCAACCAAAAAAACCCGATACTTTTTAAGTTTGGTTTGGTTTTGGTTTTGAATTTTAAAAATCGATCACATTTGGTTTGATTTTGGTTTTAATAAAAAAATAACCGAAAAAACCCTAACCAAACCGACTATAAAAGTAGCTATTTAAAATTATTATTACGCCTACATATATGTATTTTTATATAAAGTTTCTAAAATTTTATCATACATATTAGTCATTTGTATTTTAAGTCTAGTTCTTTGCTATTATAATAATCTAATTCTTTGCCTTTACATTCTAGTTTGTTTGATAGTTTTCTTTTGCAAGTACAAGAATTTATTTCATGATAAAAATAATCGATTTTCAATTGAGTACTTAAATTATTCATCACTATTTAATTCAATTATCATCAATATATCTTGGTAAATGATAGATTTCCCAAAGAGCAATTGATTTGATAGTGTTACGTTGAAAATGTAGTTGCCGGAATATGCGTTATGTAGTATATGTCTCATATTTAAAAAATCGATAAATAACCAAAAAAACTGAAAAACCGGCAAAAACCGAATCGATAAAATATTGACTTAATTGGTTTAGTTTGGTTCCAATATTTAATAAACCGACTTAGTTGGTTTTGTTTCTTTTTAGGAAAAAACTGACCCAAATCGAACCATGAACACCCCTACCCATAGCATATGGGTATATCCATGTAGCAGATCCCCAACTGCATCTTCCCACACCTAGGGCATGGGAGCCTCCGGTGCTACTGGAATCTCCCTCCTGACCGACTCTGCTGGTGGGGTCCCCTATTGCCCTGACTAGGCATGAAATGACTCCATTACTGCTGACCGGGCCCTGATGGCGGTGCACTGGCTGAGGACTGAGCAAAAGACCGGGATGGCCCTGATGACCCTCCCCTGAATGCTGACCTACCACCACCAAATGAATCTCCAAGGTTATCCGCGGACTGGGCCTTACTGCTACCCTCTCGCTCCATTTTGTTCTTCAACTTATGGTTCTCTGTAGCTTTAGTAAACGCCACCATCTTCCCATAGTTTATATCAGAATTCAAAGCAGATGTAGTGGCCTCATTGATAACCAAGGGGCTAAGCCCTGCACAAATCAACACACCCTAGCCTTCATAGTGGGCAACGTGTAACTAACATACTTGGACAGGCGCGCGAACTCCATGTGGTACTCCCACAGACTCTTGCTATCTTGCTTTAGGTTCTCAACTCAGCGGCACGGTCTGCCTTTATCTCGGCAGGCAAGAAATGATCCATGAAAGCGTCAGCAAACTCATTCCACCACGTTGGAGGGCTCCCCTCCTCACGTGAGTCATCTCACAACTCAAACCAAGAATAGGCCACCCCTTTCAGGTGGTAGGCGACCAACTCCACTCCCTCTATCTCGGTAGCGCGCATAACTCAGAGAGTCTTGTGCATCTCATCAATGGAATCCTAGGGGTCCTCCTCGGGGTTAGCACCTGCGAACACTGGAGGATCTAACTGAAGGAACCTGTTCACCTTGGAACTAGCAGAATCCCCTTGCTAGCTAGAAGGAGTAGGTGCAACATTTGATCTCTGGACCTGAGAAGCCAGTATCTGAGCCAACATCTGTATGGCTCCCCAAAGGTCCCCATCAGAAACACTGGTACTAGGAGCTGGGGCTGGCGGTGGAATCGAAATATCAGCTAGAGGAATCATTGCACCCTCAGTGGATGTAGGAACTAGTGCAATCTGGCCAGTTGTAGTGGAATCAAGTAATGTAGTAGTCGGGGGAATATCCTGACCCCTCGGGTACTCACCCTCATCATCAAGTAAAGAATCAACTGCCACTCTTGGGGAGGCATTGGCTCCTTGGCCAGTTATTGCTTTCTTCCTAGGTGCCAAGTACTGAAAATTAGAGCAACGCACGAGTCAGAGGAGGAACAGTCTCACACTCAGCTCCATCGCACGATATAGAACATCAAAGAAGGGTATTATTCCTAAATGTCTAAGTAGTCTCCAACATATAGATCTGGTCGATAAGACACCGATAAGAAGACTTTACTAGACAAAGCTCTGAGACATCCTAGGACACTTTAAAAACTTAGGCTCTGATACCAAGTTAGTCATGCCCTAAACTCGGGGAGCGCGACCGATGCTTAACCGAGTGAACCCGGCCGAGCAACCCTGTTAGAAACATTCTACCCAAACTCACTCATGAACAAAGAGAAGACATATTCTCATTAATTAGACAATAGGGAGATCATGTATAAAATACCAAATCTTTCTCATCAGTTACTTCATTTTTAATGTCTCAAAACATGCACATTTTCATAGTCTGAAAAGGCATAAATGATTCAAACACAACATAACTCGTTTGACTTTCCCAACACCCATGTACAACCAACACGATGTCAATGGAGCCTATAATAATTACAAATACAATAGTAGTGCCTGAGACAAGGCTCCGGCTATACCTCAAAATGTGATAATATAATGAACAAAAGATACATGACCCCGAAATGAAGTGGGGCTCACTAAGTCTGCTGGGAAGAGGGTGTACCACTATCACCGATCAATGCTGCCTGCTGTGGAACCACCTGTATCCATTAAAGATGCAGCTCCCCTAGGAAAAGGGACGTTAGTACCGTCGAATATCACTAGTATGTATAACTAAACAGCATCTCAATAGAATAAATAATACTACAAGGAGGAACAAACATAAAATCAACGAATGCCTCAAACAATACAATCACATCAAGTTAAGAACCAAATAAGTTTTCAAGTAAATTTTCATATTTTTAGGTTGGGAGATCTTTAGTACCGATATATCATCATTCACAATACCACCGTACTTTTACACGGAGTCCGATCGTGACCTGATCGGCTAGGCCATCTCATTTGAGACAGCAACCACAATCACAATTTTAATTACAATTTCTAGCACAATCACCACCATGTGTGCGGCATGGCATCCGATCACGGCCAATCGGTTAGGCCGTCTCACCCGAGACATTACCCTTTTCTATCAATCATCTCACTTCATACTTCTTTCACATCTTTTCACTTGGCCGTATTTCATAATTCAAGTTCTTTTTTCCACATTCAAACATCACTATCATCATCAACAACAACAAGGCTTTCCATTCAAGACTTTTAATACACATGTGAGCAATTGAGAATCTTAGGCACATATAGACTTTTCACACAATTTGGCATAACAATCTTCATTTGAACATGACTTGAAGTCTTTTATTTTTAACATACATCCCATACTTTGAACACATCCTCAAATGATAAGATAACACGATAAAAGCAGTTGGAATACATATTGAACATATATCTTTCAACACAAGCATATTCGGAATAGCCAACATACCTCAATTGAGCTTCCTTAAACTCTAAAATGTTTTGAATTCTTAGCAACTTCAATCTATTTTAGAAATATAACAAATTGCACTAAAATTAGGAAGATGATCGTGGTCGCAGCTCATTTGAGCATTTTATCAAACACTAGGTGTGCATTAAGGTTTCAAGGTCATTTTATAGAGGATTCCATCTTCACACAGCCTGTTCTTTACCATTTTTTAGCTCACAAACTTCATACACCCTTTTATGACACATGCATGCAGAATAAACAACTCCCATACCTAAGAATTGTCTTTCTTGTTACTCATTTCTTTTAGTTAAATTTTCAGAATTAATAGTTAGGGTGTGGAATCTTACCTCTAGGATGAAGACCTAGTGAGTTTTCCTTGTTAATCTTCAAGGATTTGAGCAAGAATTGAAGGATAATTTCTTGAAGATCACTCTCCCACTCTAGGGCACTCTCTCACTCTAAAAGTATCAGATTTTTGTTCAAAATGGTCCATTGAATCTATTTTAATGAAGTAGGGTCGGATTATAAAAACCCAAAACGGGAGCTCCGGAATAGGATCTGTGATCGCATAATGCTTTTGCGGTCCACAAAATGGCCCTCCTGAACTGGGCAGTTCAGCCCCACTCTACGCTCATTATGCGGTCCATAGACCTATTTTACGGCCGCATAATGCGTCGCAGAACCCCCCTCCCCAAAATTTCCATGCTGAATCTGCAATCAGTATGCGGCCCACGAAATCGTTTTGCGGCCGCATAATGGACCGCGAATCGGTCC
>NW_017672378.1:148049-173668 GCF_001879085.1 Nicotiana attenuata
CCCCCCCCCCCCCAATTTTTCTCAAGTTTCTGCTTCACCCACATAATGGACCGCACAATCTTTAACACATAAGTCTATCTCGGCACCACGAATCCTGGATATTTAGGTAAAATTTTATGGGGCCTTACAAACGCCGCTATAGGCGAACCACTGATCACATGGATAATATGATGATGATGATGCTTATATACTGTATTCATACCTATCATGGCTCACAGTGGCAATACAAAGCAAATGTTGAGTTTTTTATTCCTCTATTACATAGATGTCTTTATCTTATGTTGTTATCTGACTTACACACTTGGTACTTTACTCGTACTGGGGTCCCATTTGCCTTGGGACACTGTATTTCACGCTCACATGTCACGATAGATAGGTTGCCGGTCCTTTCAATAGGGTACAAGTTAAGCACAAGATGTTGTTGCACTCCACTTGCTCAGAAATTTTCTTTTTAAGCAAGTATACTTATATACATATGTTTATGGGTATGGCAGGGTCCTGTCCCAACCTTATGTTGTTTATGTACTCCTTAGAGGATTGTAGACAAATGACATGTGTATAGGTGTTTTGTTCAACTTTATTGGCCCATATATCTCATGTATATCATTTGGGGTCATACCTTGTCGAGTATTCTTCAAGTTATATTTAGCATTGTCTCGTGACGACCTTTCAGCCTACTTATGATTGTTAGTATGGTTATTGATGTACGTTATGGTGCCTAACAAGTAATGCTCGGACGCCCGTTGCGGCCCTCCAGTTTGGGTCGTGACACTTCGGACCCCATCTAATCACTCCAATAAGTTCAAATACGTTATCCAAATTTATCGAAAGGCACATGACAACTCAAATGGAATCAAATTCACAAATCAAAAATCAAATTATTCTTTTAATTTTCCACCATTCTAATTTCGCCGAATACGTCTGAATCGCACTTTGACATTCCGGATTACAATCAAACTTTGTACACAAGTCAGAGTAAACTAAATGAACTTGTCCAAGGTTTCTAAGCCATAATATAATTCCAATAACAGTAAAGCCAACTCCTGGTCAAACTCGAGAACTCTCCAATTCTTTGAATTTCCAACTTTAGGAAAGTGGAGCCAAAACATTCTACGAACCTCTGAATCTAAATCCGAATACATGCCCAAGTTCAAAATCACCATAGGAACCTATTTAACCACTCAAATCCCGATTCCGAGGTCGTTTACTCAAAAGGCAAACCTTGGACAACTCTTCCAACTTAAAGCTTCCAAATTAAGAATCGCTCTATCAAATAATTCCCAAACCTTGTGAACATTAGAACCAACTATGTACGCAAATCGTACCATATAATATGAAATTACTCAAGGTCTCAAACTACCCAACGGAATGTCATAGTTCAAAGCAATTGGTTGGGTCGTCACAATTTTTGTTCTTGGTTTAAGTTCCTTAGAATTATAGAATAAAACTCTATTTCCAGGTTACCAACTAGTCATACTTATGACATAGATTTATTTTATTTTTATTTTTAAGAAATAACTTATCTTTAGAAATACTTTTAACACCATAAATAAAATAATTTTCTCTTCCAATGTGAAGTAATAAATGTTTTTTTTTTTTGTTGGGTAAAGGTCCAAATATACCTATTAATTATGCGAAATGATCATTTTTGCTTTTAATCGATTAAAATCACACGATTTGTGGTGGTAATAATTGCATGTCAGCGAAAAGAGAAAATGTATGCAAGTTTGGTAAAGGCAAGGGCAATTTTGACTTCAACTATTAACTGAGTAAAAATAGATAATTTTATATAATTTATGGTAAATTTGAAACATTTTTTCCGTGGAAGAATGAGGCTCGCATATGAATAACGAATTAAGGACATAATTATGTTATAAAATTTTTGCACTGTAAATACTGAAGTATAAATAAATTAACTCTCTTTACCCCAATTATATGATACAAATCGAATTTCGAAAATTTGCACCCGAGCCCGAGCCCCTCGGGACCCGACCGGCCGTTTGGAGAATTTGCACTCCGCTCGATAGTTTGAGGGCACAAGTAGCTCCGTATAATGTAGTAGGACTTGTGTGCAAAATTGAGTTCATTCCGAGTTGATTTGATATGTTTCGGTGCGAGTTTTTGGAAGTCGAAAGTTCATTAAGTTTGATTTGAGGTGCGTTTCATCATTTCGATGTTGTTATGTGTGATTTAAGGCCTCAAGTAGGTCCCTGTTTTGTTATAGGACTTGTTGGTATGTTGGTACGGGGTCCCGAGGGGCTCGGGTGAGTTTCGGATAGGTTTGGGTTGTGTTGCGCTCGTTTTTTCTTATGTTTCGACGTCGTTTTTTCAAGCATAAATGGTACCACATTAAATAAATGAACTCTGATTTCTGTTTTGATTGAAGCATTATATCCATATCATAATTAAGGAGCCATAGCACAAATGAATCGTCAAATTTGGACATCGTATGAGGATTTAATGGTCATTTTACTAAGAATTGGGCTGCTAGATATTTCAGATTAATTACGAAATTACCACTGACTTCGTATTTAAAAATCTGCATTATTTTCAAATATTTAAACCAACATATCTCCTTCATTATAAGGTCAAATGGAGTGATTCCAAAGCCTAACTTGACTGAAATTTCACAAGGAAACCATTGGAGGCATCAAAAGTGAGATTCGGGATCATTTGGCATTCAAAACGAGGCAGAAAGCTAGGCAAAAATACTTAATATCAAAAGTTTGTTCATTTGGTCATATTTTGAGTTGGGGAGCTCGGATTTGGACAATTTTTGGAGGTGATTTTCACTAAATGGATTGGGGTAAGTTTTCTATACTCAATTTTGGTATTTCATAAATCCATCTTCGTTTTAGGCATTTGATTGATGATTTCAAAGTGAAATTTGGGGGTTTTGTCTAAAATTTGAGTTTTGAATATCGATTCGAAGTCGAATTTGAGTGAAACTAGTATGGTTGCTCTCCTAATTGAATGTATGTTCGGGTTTTGTAAATTTTGTCGGGTTCTGAGGTGGGGACCCGGGGAGATGACTTTTGTTGATTTTTTGCAAATTGCATAAGGATCATAGCTTTGTTAATTGAAATTATTTTCTCTTGCATTGTTTGATGTATTTATGTCTTCTTTGGCTAGATTGGGCCGTGCGATGGTGAATAGGTAAAGGAAAAGCTAAATTGAGTATTAAGTTGGCCGAATTGAGGTAATTATCTTGCATAACCTTGTGTGAGGGTAACCACCTCTTAGGAATTGTGTCAATTGTGCTATCTCGATATGTCAAAGCTGTGTACACAAGGTGACGAGTGGGTACATAGTTTATATGTGGTGTTGACCGGTTAGATTGTCTAGTCGTTTTTCATGCCTTTGATCAAATTGTAATAATATGCGGTATCTTGTTGTTAGGCTACACTTACATGCTCTATATGATGTTGTTAGCATTTATTTATCTCTTGCTCGTTGTTTGGCCTTATTTGCCTTAGTTGAAGTTATTACGTTTTTTGTTGTTTTGTTACTTATTAATTGTGAGTTCCTCTATGCCTCTATGCATATATGCTACTTGTCTAAATTATTGTGATTACCTGTGTAGTATCACGTGCCTTACATGTCTTGTTGTTTTTATAAAGGTTGTTGTATTCCTTTGATTTTTACGTGATTCTCTTATTATCGTGTACTCATACTCTTGGTGCTAGAAATTCTAGTAATTGAGTTGTAGATTTGTTGTTGTTGATTATATACGGTGGGATCGGGTTGCATGCCGCAACATGACGAATAAGGGTGATAGATTGTGGATGAATATGGGAGAAATAATATTATATGGTGGTATTGGGTTGCGCACCGCGACATATTATATTTATTGTTATGATATTGATATTGTACGGTGGAATCGGGTTGCACGCCACAACAGAAGGAATAAGGGTGATATATTGAGGAGGAAAAGGGTGAATCGATAATGTACGGCGGGATCGGGTTGCACGCCGCAATAGGAGGAATAAGGGTGATATATTGAGGAGGAATAAGGGTGAAATAATATTATATGGTGGGATCGGGTTGCTCGCCGCAACATATCTTGTATTTTGATATCCCTTGTTTTACTGTATTGACTTTAGTTCCTTCGTGGAAGGCTTGATAATTTGTATTTCTGGTTTTCATTGAGTTTTGAGGATCGAGTTGTTGTCATTGATTTATTGACTTGCTGTCATTCCTGAGTTCTATTCCTAATACTATTATTCTGGTGAATTAATTTTCAAAGTAGAGTTACTACATTGAGTCATTTCCTCCTGCTCTGCTGGGTCGTTCGTAATATCTTGATTTCAAATGAAGGAATTAATATCATGTTTCCTTGTGTGCCTTTAAGTTAGAACTCGCTGTATATTTTAGTATCTACTATTTTTAATAATTGATATATTTTATTTCAACTGGTTTCTCAACTAAATCTCCTTAACCTGTCTGAGGTTATATTTTCTTAAAAGGAATTTCTGTTAAGTTTTAATTTAGTGAATCCTATAATCCTATATTAAAGGTGATAGCTTATTCGATGTTGTATCTCCATTTGAAAAATGTTATTTTCTTCACTCAAATGATTTCAAAAAATAACTTTATCTTTTCTCACAGGTTTTCCTATTTGGTCTAAAAACTGTAAATTTACCTTATTATATGCTTCATGAACATCTTAATTAGCGTTTGTCACCGATATTATGTACTGCGTAGCATGTGGATCTTTTACGTGCAAAGTAAAAGGGAAATATGTGGGCACAAGGTGCCCTGTGTGTTAAAGGTTTCGAAGTTGTGATTGTGATATGAGACTTCGAGGATTGGGATGGTCGAAATTATGTATTAGGAATGATATTATTGGTTGAGTTAATATTGCTTTCCTTATTTGAGCACAATTTTACTTGGGTGTATCCCGGATATGTTGGTGTTAATTTACTTGGTTACTTCTCGGTACCATCCCTGTTTCCCCCCTTATCGTATCTACTATTTGTAATTTGATTTCTTCTTGCTATTGGCATTACTTTGTTATTTTAACTTGTTAGTTTATTATCATATTTTGTTCAGCTTATTAGACCTGTAGGTGTCTTGACTGTTCCTCGTTACTACTCCGCTGAGGTTAGTCTTGATACTTACTCGGCACTGCTGTGGTGTGCTCATACTACACTTCTGTACATTTTTGTATAGATCCAAGTATTTGGTTGTTAGTGGCTGTGCGGATCGTTGCTGTGGAGACTCAAGGTAAACCTGCTGCTGCGTTCACAGGCCTTGGAGTCACCTTCTATTGTACCTATTTCCATTGTTTCCTTTTGTTCTGGAACAATGATGTATTCATTTTGTATAATTACTCCTAGAAACGCTTATGACTTGTACTACCGGTTTTGAGAATTATAAATTGTACAGAGATATCTACTTCGAAGTTAGTGAATATTGTCGTTAATTATGATAATGTTATTGTTACCTAGTTTTAGAGACTAGGTACCATCACGACCCTCTTCGGAGGGGTTTTAGGTCGTGACAAGTTGGTATCAGAGCACTAGGTTCATAGGTACTACGAGTCACAAGCAGGTTTTGTAGGGTCTTGCGGATCGGTACGGAGACATCTGTTCTTATCTTCAAGGGGCTACGGAAACTATTAGGAAAATCCACTTCTTTTATTCCTTGTAATGAGACATCGATTCAGCTTGAAGCATTTTTTTTATGTTCCTTTACATCCACTCGTGTATGATATTGCGCTCTCAGTGTCCGCTATGCGCCAATTGTTCGTGATGCTACAGATGGAAAACGAGGGAGACAGGGATGCTCAAACATTGACTCAACGTGTCGTCCAGAGTGAAGATACAGAGGTATTGAAAGACTATTCTATTGTTCACATGGAGGTGCAATGGGTTCCGGCATCTGGTGGATGAGTACTTGGGAAGGTTTAATTGGTTGACTAGTCGTCGAGATTGTGGTGGGGTCACGAGGTGGATGTTGATTGAGGATAGTTGGTGGTATTGGAGACTATTTGGTTCATATAAGATTTCTACTCAGTGGAAGGTACATATTGCCATTCAAGGCACTGAAGGAAGAGAATTTGACGGTCACGAGGATAGGCATGCGCTTAGTTGATGAACTGGAGAACCTTGTGATTGGTGTTGTACGGGCTGTGAAGGTTAGTTTAATGGATCATCAGAGATTGTTTTCTATGGCTTCGCACCAAGTGGGGGAGTCCACTAGCGGCATTCGGATTGTAGATTCAGATTTACATCGGTTATGGCCTGAGGTAAGTATATACGTGGTATTGGAAGGTTTCTGAAATTTGTATATGACTAAGGCATGAGATCTTGCATGGGATGATATTGGGGCTTACGGTGTTTCTGCGTCATTAATGAATCTACATTTCAATATCAAGGGGAGTCGAAGAAACAACTCCAGATTCACAGAAGGTCTATTCAGCATGGGCAATCGTGGTTGCGGCAGAACGAGGTGCTTCAAAGGAAATGTGGTGGTTTATGAGCATCTGGGCTACGTGGTTCGTACTAGGATTATCTGCACTTGGGTTTTGATTGGAACCATTTCACATCGACAAGGAGAAGTATTACCCGAGCGGAAAGACAAGGAGTATCCGAAGAAATGTGTCAGCTCTGTGGTGTTGGGTCAGCATAACAATGGAGGTAATTGGTCCTTTTGAATGGAAATTCTCTACCGGCATTTGTGGCAGTGCTCTTGGATTGGACGATTTGTGTGACTCGGTTGAGTGGGGAGGTGCAGTCCTGATGACTTAGTTGCATGCGAGCAATTCTTGGAGAGTTCTCAATGTTGTTGGTCACAGCTTGAGTCGGTTGTTTGCTATGGGTACAAGGAAAATGTTGTACATTATGATTTTCTCCTGGATGGATATCAGAATTTAATAGAATGTTGGCATTGTTGGATAGCATATGTGAAGAGCGTGTATTTTAGAAAGGACCTTGAGTTTTGGGTTGTAGATGCGTAGCTAGTGGCATGGTGATTACTGGGTCTTGAGGCTTTTGAGGTTCAGGTTTTGCTACGCTGCCGAAAAATCTGTATGGGTGCTTCAGTAAGATGATTGGGTGTGAGTGATGTATCAGCCTTTTGATTTGCGTAGTTGAGTTTGAGTATGGAAATTTTGGTATTCCTGAGGCTATTTCTTGTTTGCGGATTGTTAAGGCATGTGAGAATGGGATAACTGATAGCATACATTATCGATAGGTTGCAATGGACTTTTGGAAGGATATTTACCTAATTGGGAAGGATCGGGATTCGGTTGGGGGTTGTTTGAAAGCTCAACGTGAATATGTATTTTATATCAGGTCAGGTTTGTGTGCTCTTATGAGATTGTTATCACGGATAGGTTACCGGGCAGAATGGATATCATTTGTGCCCCTGACCAATATTATGTGCTACAATCTTATATTGTAATGGCTGTGAGGTTGTATGATTATTCTCCACACATGTTGTAATTCCGTTAAGGCCTTATGGCGATGTGGGTGAAATGGCCCTCGTGATGTTGATTGGTTTATTACACCTTAGTTGTGCTTTCTTTCTTTCATGTTTTGCTAATTCTATTCATTTTTCCCACATTTATACTTGTGCACTCTACTATGTTTGATATCAGTATTCATGTGATCGGTGAACGCGAGCACTTTGGCTTGATGAGTATCTGGAAGTGGGCTGCATGCGCAGCGGATGTTATGTGGGATACCATTTCCTTGTGTTTATTTGGTGTTTTGTTTTCCCTCTGTGGGATGATTTAATGAAACTGTACTTTTGTTGTTACTTATGTTGTACTTGTTAGATAATCCTTATACCTTGCTTTCCTTCTATTTGTACTGCATAACTGAGTTACTGTTGAGTTGGTATACGAGTTGTGTGGCGTGAGAATCTGTGTGGTTCCGTGATGAGTTTTTATTTGGGCTGCTTGAATTGGCTAAGATGAGGTTCTTAGACCTGAGATTCACACAATCGTATTGGGGGTGAGGAGTGTTTGGAAGTATGAGATTGTTTCTGCTAAGATTTGGGCAATGGCCCTTAACGGACGAGAGAGCTTCTTGACTTGTTGACTTCATGAGCGGTTATGAGTCCCCGCATGTTTCTTTATCATAGGCAGCGTTGTGGAGGTCCGGATCAAGGTTCTATTCAATGTGAAGTATATAGCCGACATCTAGAATGTTATTTGGGCGGCTATGGTGGTCAGAAGTTATTGCTACGGGCATTTGAGTTTTGTGGACATCGTGTGATTGTACCCTGGGTTGGAATTATGGCTCGATTCGCCTTGTTCAGGTTTATACAGTGAGATGATACGAGATTCGGGTCCTATGATGAATTTCAGATGTTGAGATTTGGGTTCTGTCCTAAGGTTATGGACTAAGGATGATTTGAGATCTTCAGTTAAATTGCGTTGTCAGTCCTACATAGGCGTGGGT
The DNA here is from genome assembly GCF_001879085.1 of Nicotiana attenuata. Lineage (NCBI taxonomy): Eukaryota > Viridiplantae > Streptophyta > Magnoliopsida > Solanales > Solanaceae > Nicotiana > Nicotiana attenuata. The sequence continues at coordinate 156,461 of NW_017672378.1, forward strand.
GATGGGGAATCACCCCCCGGTGTATGTATGGTGATCTCATGTAGTGGTTTCATGGCTTTGGAAGAACTCTTGGCACGTTCGAGGATGAACGTATATTTAAGTGGGGGAGAATGTAACGATCCGACCGGTCGTTTTGAGAATTTTCACTTCGCTAGATAGTTTGGGGGCACAAGTAGCTCCGTATGATGTATTAGGACTTGTGTGCAAAATTTGAGTTCATTCCGAGTTGATTTGATATGTTTCGGTGCGAGTTTTTGGAAGTCGAAAGTTTGAAAGTTCATTAAGTTTGATTTGAGGTGTGTTTCGTCGTTTCGATGTTGCTATGCGTGACTTAAGGCCTCGAGTAGGTCCGTGTTTTGTTATGGGACTTTTTGGTATGTTTGTACGGTGTCCCGAGGGGCTCGGGTGAGTTTCGGATAGGTTTGGGTTGTGTTGCGCTCATTTTTTCTTATGTTTCGACGTAGTTTCTTCAACCAAAAATGGTACCACATTAAAAAAATGAGCTCCGATATATGTTTCGATTGAAGCATTAGATCCGTATCGTAATTAAGGAGCCATAGCACAAAGAATCGTCAAATTTGTACATCGTATGGGGATTTTATGGTCATTTTACTATGAATTGGGCTGCCAGATTTTTCAGATTAATTATGAAATTGCCACTGATTTCGTATTTAAAAATCCGCAATATTTCCAAATATTGAAACAAACATATCTCCTTCATTATAAGGTCAAATGGAGCGATTCAAAAGCCTAACTTGACTGAAATTTCCCAAGGAATCCATTGGAGGCATCGAAAAAGTAAAATACTTAATATCGAAAGTTTGTTCATTTGGTCATATTTTGAGTTGGGGAGCTCGGATTTTGATAAAATTTCGAGGTGATTTTCACTATATGGATTGGGGCAAGTGTTCTATACTCGATTTTGGTTATATTTCATAAATCCATCTTCGTTTTAGGCATTTGATTGATGAAAGTGAAATCTGAGGGGTTTGTCTAAAATTTCATAAAGTGAATTTTGGAGTTTTGAATATCGATTCGTAGTCGGGTTTGAGTTAAACCAGTATGGTTTGACTCGTAATTGAATGGGTGTTCGGGTTTGGTAAACTTTGTCAGGTTCTGAGGTGCGGACCCGGGGAGTTGACTTTTGTTGACTTTTTGCAAATTGTATAAGGATCATAGTTTTGTTAATTGAAATTGCTTTCTCTTGCATTGTTCGATGTATTTAAGTCTTCTTTCGCTAGATTGTGCCGAGCGATGGTGTATTGGTAAAGGAAAAGCTAAATTGAGTATTGAGTTGGCCGAATTGAGGTAAGTATCTTGCCTAACCTTGTGTGAGGGAAACCACCCCTTAGGAATTGAGTCAATTGTGCTTTCTCGATATGTGAAAGCTTTGTACAAAAGGTGACGAGTTGGTACACAGTTTATATGTGGTGTTGACCAGTTAGATTGTCTATTCTTTTTTCATGCCTTTGATCAAATTGTCATAATATGTGGTATCTTGTTAGCATTTATTTAAATTTCTCGTTGATGTTGTTAGCATTTAAATTGCTCGTTGGTGTTGACCAGTTAGATTGTCTATATGATGTTGTTAGCATTTATTTATATCTTGCTCGTTGTTTGGCCTTATTTGACTTAGTTGATGTTATTGCCTTTCTTGTTATTTTGTTGCTTCTTAAGTGCGTTCCTCTATGACTCTATGCATATATGCTACTTGTCTAAATTATTATGATTACCTGTGTAGTTATCACGTGCCTTACATGTCTTGTTGTTTTTGTAAAGATTGTTGTATTCCTTTGATTTTTATGTGATTCTCTTGTTGTCATGTACTCATACTCTTAGTGGTAGAAATTTTTGTAATTGAGTTGTAGATTTAAATTATATACGGTAGGATCGGGTTGCACGCCGCTGTAGGAGGAATAAGGGTGATATATTGAGGATAAATAAAGGGGAATTGATATTATATGGTGAGATCGGATTGTGCGCCGCGACATATTATATTTATTGTTATGATATTGATATTGTACGGCGGGATCAGGTTGCACGCCGCATCAGGAGGAATATGTGTGATATATTGAAGAGGAATAAGGGTGAATCGATATTGTACGGTGCGATCGGGTTGGACGCTGCAACAGGAGGAATAAGGGTGATATATTGAGGAGGAATAAGGGTGAATTGATATTATATGGTGGGATCGGGTTGCGCGCCGCAACATATCTTGTATTTTGGTATTCCTTGTTTTACTATATTGACTTTAGTTCCTTCATGCAAGACTTGATAATTTTTATTTCTGGTTTTCATTGAGTTTTGAGGATCGAGTTATTGTCATTGACTTATTGACTTGCCGTCATTTCCTGATTTCTTTTCGTAATACTATTATTCTGGTGGGTTAATTTTCAAAGTAGAGTTACTATGTTGAGTGATTTCCTCCTGCCCTGCTGGGTCGTTCATACTATCGTGATTTAAAATGAAGGAATTAATATCATGTTTCTTTGTGTTCCTTTAAGTTAGAACTCGCTGTATATTTTAGTATCTACTATTTCTAATAAATGATATATCTTATTTCAATTGGTTTCTCGACTAAATCTCCTTAACCTCTCTGAGGTTATATTTTCTTAAAAATAAATTTCTGTTAAGTTTTAATTTAATGAATCCTATATTAATGGCGATAGATTATCCGATGTTGTATCTCTATTTGAAAAATGTTATTTTCTTCACTCAAATAATTTCTTAAAATAACTTTATCTTTTCTCGCTGGTTTTCCTATTTGGTCTAGAAACTGTAAATTTACCTTATGATATAATTGGGACTTCTTGAACATCTTAATTAGCCTTTGTCACCGATATTATGTACTGAGTAGCACTTGGATCTTTGACGTGCAAAGTGAAAGGGAAATATGTGGGCACAAGGTGCCATGTGTGTTAAAGGTTTGAAAGTTGTGATTGTGATATGGGACTTCGAGGATTGGGATGGTCGGAATTGTGTATTAGGAATATGATAGGATTGGTTGATTTAACATTGCTTTTCTTATTTGAGCACATTTTTACTTGTGTGTATCCCAGCTATGTTGGTGTTAATTTACATGGTTACTTTTCGGTACCATCGTGTTTTCCCCCTTATCGTTTCTACTATTCGTAATTTGATTTCTTCCTACTATTGGCATTACATTGTTATCTTTATCTTGTTAGTTTATTACCATATCTTGTTCAGCATACTAGACCAGTAGTTATCTTGACTGTTCCTCGTCACTACTCTATCGATGTTAGTCTTGATACTTACTTGGCACGTTGTGGTGTGCTCATACTACACTTCTGTACATTTTTGTACAGATGCAGGTATTTGATCGTTAGTTGTTGTGGGGATCGTTGCTGTGGAGACTCAAGGTAAACCTGCTGTTGTGTTCGCAGGCCTCGGAGTCACCTTCTATTGTACCTATTTCCATTGTTTCCTTTTATTCTGGAACAGTGATGTATTTATTTTGTATAACTACTCATAGAAAGACTTATGACTTGCACTACCGGTTTCGGGAATTATAAATTGTTCAGAGATATCTACTTCAAAGTTAGTGAATATTGTCGTTAATTATGTTAATGTTAGGCTTACCTAGTTTTAGAGATTATGTGCCATTACGATCCGTTTCGGAGGGATTTTGGGTCGTGACAGTTAATTAATGCGACTTGTAGAAATTGTTATATGCTTTTTTTACATATGTAAATTTTATTTGAAAAAACCTTTAAAATTTTATATTTGAATTCCGAAATTTGAACTGCATTATATAAATTGTAAGGAGGGAGTAATTTTTGTCCTTGTGATACCTTGTTAAACACTGATAATTTTCAATTAATTAAAATGTGCACTTTCAATCCATGTGCTTACAAATCTTTACAAAGTTAATGAATTATATTCCTTTACATGATTTGACTACACATATGTTATGTTAATAAAAAGTTTGCTTTCTTCAATAGTTTGGATACGAGACAGTAACACATGCCTCAACAATGACGATAACTGAAAAGGATGCAAATGATCCGGACCAATCTTACAACTTTCGTGGAATGACAATTGACTAGGAGGTTGCACATGAAAACCAATCTTTACCAAATTTGTGGGAATGTTTTGAAGCCAACGCAGCCATAGGTGTCATGAATAATGCCACGCAATCTCTATATAACCACTGATGTGGGACAATTGATGTTGCACACCTTTTGATCATTGCAAGGTGGAAACTTGACGTGTGTATGATATGGAAAGCAAGGAGTTAGAGGGGGGAGGATGTGTGCATGTGAATCTGCTAAATTCAAAGGCAGTTTAAATCCTTTTCGATCCTCTAATTTCAGATTCGACAAGTGGGTGTGACGCTATTTGATCTATGCGACCATGAAAAGTTAGTAAATATTCTTAAACATTTGAAAATAAAGGTTTAAACTCAAATAGCTTGAGTAAAAGATAATGGGATATGCATTTGTTTTTATTTTCCGGTTAGGACAAGTTTTTATTTAAATGAAACTACCATTAGTCCTTTCTGTTAGAAATTAGAAAAGATAGGTAAGTAACTGAGAATTAAAGGCGTCGAGACGTTAAAGATTACTATCTTTTAAGAGTTATTGCCTGTATATACTTTAGGGATTACAAGCAATTCTCTATCAGGATACAACAAAGCCTGAAACATACGTGCATATTGAATACTCTACTTCTGGGATGTCTTCCATATTTATAGATAAGAAAAAGAGACTTTTCTGAAGAGTTGCCCCTTTTCATAGCCTCTTGTTAGAAGCGCCACCACCTCAAAATTCATATAGGTGGAAATAGACTTTATGTCCCTGTTACTACAGACATTTGCTAATTCCATTATGAATTAATTCACCCTCATTCTTGTAACTGTATGCACTTGGAAGTTTGTCATTATGCCCTGTTGATACCCAATTTTTCCCTGTATATTTTTTATATGCAAAATACTTTCAAAATAACATATGTCTGTATATATAAGTGTGTCCAAATGTTTTAGTATTTTTCCTAATTTTTAAATCAATTTATTACCCTATTTTAGCTATACAAAAACCAATACATTAATTTCCTCAATTATTCATTTTTGTGGTATATTAATTTTATTCTCAATCTTGTAAACCAAAATATAGCTAAGGTATTTTGCACATTTTATTACATTATTAGTATTTATTTAAAGCTAAATTGTATAATTTGCAATATTAGCCTATTTTAGAATTAATTGCGTTATAATTGACAAATTTTGAATTCCAGTATTTTTAACTTAATATTATAATTTATGAATAATTGGAGTACTCTAATTTATTTTCATAAATCTTCTACTATTTATAAAATAAAAGGAAAAAGTGCGCTATTTAAATTTCATTTTAGCCCAACGACCACCCCATTAAACCCAATTTCGATATAAATTTGGACGGACCCAATTCCTAATCTACCGCGCCCATGACCCGATTCAGTCCAACCACCCGCTCCCAATAAATCCCAGGCCGTGGATGAAAATGAATCACGACACGAATCCCTTCTTTCTTTTATAATTTCCTAAACCCCCAACCTAATCACATCTCAATCCTATCAGCCGCCTTTGATCCGTATTCACCCTCTCAAAACTGCTTTCAACTTCCTCTGAAACCCAATCGTTTCCAATCATCTTCACCATGAACCCCACCAGATAATGGCTTCCAGGCTGTGGAGCTGATATCACCTGCCTACTGCTCTATGGCTTTTACCTGAAGATTCGAGCCTGACTTCGAAGGTTTCTCACCCGACCTCTATCGATTTCAAGGTTCTCTGGTCATCTCCGCTTGCTTCCGGCGTACTATAAGTTGTTTGATCTGATTCGACCTCCCCGACTCAATCGATGAACTCTCAAAGCCTTTCTCATTTTCTAGGGTTCTTCTGAAACCCTAACCCTTTGAGGTTTTCTACCATTCTTAGATCTGGGATATCTGTGCTCTCTTTAGTTTTCAAATGATTTCCCCTAACTTTTCTTTCGAAAATTAGTTTTTAAATCGTTTCTTTCCGATCTAGGGTATTTTTGAAAAACTGTTTAAGTGTTTCGCTTCCCCCCCTTTATTTTGTGTATTTCTCTATTATCTGTCTGTGTTTTTATCTACAGTTCTTGTATGTTGTTTCTTGTATGCGCTTCTACTGAATTTTATACTTCCGTATGCTTGTATATTCTTTTTACTGATAGTTTATATTCCATGTTGTATGTATTTTTTACATGTTTTCCATAACTTTCTCGTACTTTTCTTCTACAGTTTTTAGTTTTGCCTCACTATATTCTTTCTACTGTGTTCTTAAGGTTTTGCTATTTTTCTTCTACTGAACCTTGTTTGAATTTCTCCTGAAAGATCCTCTTAAGCATGCTTTTTCTACTGTTCTTATCAGTATTTGCCATTATGTTCTTTGAATCCTTCTACTGTGATTGCACGTTACTTTGCTATCATGTTTCTCATGAGTTCTGTTGCTGAAGAAGCCTGTTCTTTTTCTGAAACTTCTAAACATGATTTCGATTCAATTGCCTGCCCTCTCATCTCTGCTTTATGGTTTGCTTGAACTAGGGTTTTATTTCGAAACCCCTAATTCTTTCAGATTGACTTCGAGTCTTTGAATTGAGTTTGGACTTCTTTGTTTTCATAGGACTCTGACCTTTTGCTAAACTCTTCTATACTGGATTTTCAACTGATTTTACAATGACACTACAGTCTTCTTTCATGCTTAACGTGTTTGTATGCTCCTTATATATGATGAACTTCCCTCTAAAGTAGTTTTAAATCTTTAATTAGTCCATACTCCCCTCTGAATATGGGTCTAATTGATTCCCTTTCCATGTTTGCTAATTTCCTTTAAATCAAAAACCTTTCCCATCTTTTGACTCGGTTCATTCATAACAAATCTCTGACCTCTGATTTCTTGGATATTAATTGATTCTCTTTCCATAATTGCACAACCATGTATTTCAAATTATGTTTTTAAATAAAACTCTTATGTATTCACCCCTAATTGCCTACTTTGCACAAAGTATTTGATTAATTTCTTTCCTTAATTGGTTTATACCCGTTTGAATCTGAATCCCTTAATTAAAGGGAGTCTTGTGTAATTGATTGACAATCAGTTCTTCAATTATTTTCTTACCTTATTTCCTCATGACTTTTACACTATAAATACACGACTCTTTAACACACAGCACACACGATTAACAATTCACAATCTCTTCTGAATTCTCACTCTCACATAATAGAACTCTCTCTTCTTGTCTGCATTCTGACTTTCACAAGACTACTGCTTTTTCCCTATTTGTTTCCTTGAAACTGGTATGTCCTAATTTTAATTTTCAGCATCACCACAATGTGTTTACTTACAGCTTTCTACATCTATGTCTACTTTATTACTTCTGCAGATTTAAATACTTAAACTAGCATGTTGTTTTCTTTTGCTTGTTTCTGTTATGAACCCCTCCTCCCTATTCCCTTTATGTGCTTTGAGTTACAGTTTAAAACATGGCAATATGCAAGTTATTGTCTATGGATTAAACTTGATCCCTTAGGGGATCCTGACCTCTAAACAATGTGTTCCAGTAGGCTTATGGGTGTGCCAGCATCTCCCATTGTTGGGTTATGCCTACTAGCCTGCTCTTTTCCTCTTGCAACTCCCCATTCCCTATATCCCTATGTGTACTGTTTCCCTTCCCTTTTTTCCCTTTCAGAATTCTGCACTTGCACTCTCTCTCTTAGTTCCTAAGTTCTGCCTCCCTCTTGTCAGCCTTGCCTTGGGACCTTGAGTTCCCTCTGAACTTGGACACCTGAGGGCTGGCCCTTCCACACTACACTTTGGCTTAATGTGGTGATACATTTGGGTGTAAGCACTGCCCGGAGTTCTTATGAAGCTCTTAAGGAACTCTGACACACCCAAGTGGTAGAAAGGCTTTGAAACATGATCTTTGGAGATGGTTTACTTCATACTTCAGACAGGAAGTCTGAATCAGGATCTCCTTGGTTGTAATTTTGAACTTCTGATGTATTTTCTTTTCTTTATTTTCTTTGGACTGTAATAACTTTGTAATGAACTTTTGGGAATGTTTAGTGAAAAGGGAGGGGTAACCATGCATAAGGATAGATAACTTGCCTATAGGAATCTCTAATTTCAGTATTTTTCATATAGCTACCATGCCTATAGGATTTCTGCATTCTTCATGTAGTTACCATGCCTATAAGATTTTTGCATTTTTCATGTAGTTACCATGCCTATAAGCATTCCTGCATTCTCATTTAGTTACCATGTCTATAAGAACTTCAGCATTCTCATTTAGATACCATGACTATAGGGATCCTGCACTTTCATGTAGATATTATGTCTATAGCTTCTGCACACGCACGTAGAAAATATGCCTATAGGTCCTTTCTGATTCTTGCATACACGCTTTTCACTAGGCAACCTTGTCTATAGGTCTTAATAACCAAAAAATGTAATCAGATATCACACAACGCTTAGATATCATGTTGTAGAATTTCTGTACTCTTCCATGTCTATAACAACATTTTTAAGTTGGCAAACACATAGAAAGCATACCTATAGGGGTTCTAATCAAATCTGAATCGCCTCACTCGTTGGTAAGTTTAAAACTAGCAATAATAACGTATAACCAATAGCAGAACTTGCGCTCTTCTAAAACACGTTTTTTTAACTGGCAACTTTCTTTTTTCCTAAATCAATCTGCAATCAGTTTTCTTCTTTGTTTCTGAAATCAGTAGATATCATGCCAATAGGTTCCTTCTAACGCTTAGGCAAATCATAGGATAAGTTTATAAAGCAAATCAGATTTTATTAACTACAACCAGCAGGCGGGCTTGAGTCGGGCTTCCTATCTGAACTATGTAATAAATCAGTCTACCTCAAATCTTTAAGTTTTAATTAGACCTTAAACAGTACATGCAAGTCATGCTAACTACTTGCTTTTCTTTGTCTAAAGGAGGTCTGTTTGAGCCTTACGTTTGTTTACATGTTTTCCCATACTTGTTATATGTGTTTTTGCTTGTTGCCTTAGTATTTTTACCTTTGAAACCACAAATAAGCCAACCTCTCCTCCCTCTTTTAGGATTAGCAGTCTCAAGCACCTTCGGGGCTGATAGGATCGGGGCGGGTAATAGCATGCAATAAGAAAACGAGACCATTTCTTGCTTTAATACCTTAACGGGGTGGAAAAGGGTAGATATGTATATGATGACCACGCGATAACACCACGTGTATAAGTTATTACCGGGTGTTGTGTGGGGTGATCCATATTATTAATAAACCTAGGACCCCCTTTCCTTTGTTATTTGTTTCTTTTAAATCTATTAAAACGTTTCTTCTAAATCAACTCTCTTTAATGCTTTCCGACTTTATGTGTTTCTAGCCTTTATGTGATAAACCCCCTCTTATTTGAAGTCTTACTTGCCTGTGTGTTATTTGTACTTTAAGTCACAAAAATAGCTTGGCGGGGAACCACACTAGTGGATTCTGAGGGGTGCCTAACACCTTCCCCTTGGAATAATTTCAAGCCCTTACCCAATCTCTGGTTATCCAAACAAAACCCTTCTTAGTGTCCTAATGCACTTAAATCATTAGGTGTCGACTCTTCAATTCTCTTAAACCCAATTTCCAAAAGGGAACGAGTTGTCCCTCCAAACGTCATAAACCCGATTTTGCGAGAAAAAGGGGGCGCGACAAGGGTCTCCTGAAAAGCTGGAGTAGTAGTAGTAGGTGTATCAGGTGCCTGTGCTTCGACAGGAGCTACTGGTGGCTCCTTTGTAGCAGCTCGCTCGGGTGTTTTGGCTACACCATGTGTACGTCCTCGGCCTCTACCCCCGCCCCAGCCTCAAGTAGCTCTAGCAGGGGGCGCGAGTGCCTGGTCATCTCCAGCTGCACGTTGATCGCAGCGGACTCAAACTTAGGAAGAGTGGGCGCTAATACTTTTACCCAATAGTGGTATCGGGGTCAATTTCCACAGGGAGCTAGAAAGGGAGTTGGATATTTGCTTAGTCTAGAAATGCGTGTTTGCTTCTAATTGATCTTCTAACATTTTTGGGTTTTTATGATTATCAACTACAATTTAACAACTACTAATTATAACTGAATTATGCTAAGGTATTAATTCTAGGTTGTATGCAAGATAGAGAAAGGCACTAGGGTCGTGGCATTTACCTAGGTGGTCAACTAACGGGTAGAGATTCCTAATACAAGATTGATGATTATGGAGCTTATGCTATAACCGTTGCACGATTGCACTCACTCTCACGCCTCTCGATAGAAAGAGTGATTTTGCCCAATTGACTCTCTCGAGACCAATTGGGTAGGCCAACAAGCCCAAGCAACTTAGGGTTCAAGTTGGGTAATTACTCTCTCGAGGTTTAACCCGTTAATTGGGACTACCATTCTCATGGGTCCATCCCAATTCCTTGTTGGGTTAATTTTGGAGTCATAGACACTCTTTCTCAAGAAGAGTCAAGACCCACTAAGCTAGACTTAGTGTTTGCAACCACCAAATCCTAGTTAAATCATAAATTAACCCAAATAGCAAACACCCAACATCATTCAAGCATTAAACAATCACACTCATTAACTACCCACACTAGGGTTGAGCCACAACCCTAGCTAATGGGTTTAGCTAGACATAATAGCAACAGAAATTGAAGAAATAGTAGATAAAGTCAACATATTAATTAACTAGAATGTTAATCTACAAGAATCCACGATAAAACAAGATGCCCAAAATAGGCTAAAACTTGAGTCTCACGAGTGCTGCTGCTATCTGATGTCTAAAACTTAACCTAGAAATAATAAAATATTCTATTTATACTAGGCTAGAAAAACTGGACAAAAATACCCCTGTGTGGCTGGCGCGGACCACGCAGAAATGCAGCGCGGCCGCGTAGGAGTCTTGGCCTTCGATCACTCACTTCTGAAGCTGGGGACGCGGACCGCACAAAGAGGTAGGCGGCCGCGCAGGCTAATGGGCGCGGACCGCACAACAATGAAGCGCGACCGCGTGGACACCAGCGCTGACCGCGTAGAAAGGAGCGCTGACCGCGCATGGAAAACCCTTGAAATGTATACTCTCTGAATCTCCTAGCGCGCCCGCGCAGCAAATCAATGCGGTCCGCGCAAGGTCCTCTTGTCCCCACTTCAATGATTTTTGACACTTGAGCAGGTTTCACTCCGTTTCGAGCCGATTTTTGACTTTTGTCATCTTGTCGCTCAAACCTGCAATCAATCGCACTTTGTAATCATTCTGGGTCTATTTTCTGACAATTCATACATAAAGCATAGGCAAGTATGGGCATAAAACGTGTTAAAATCACAGTTATCAGGCGTACCACTCGATCCCGTTTCATAACATCACGTGGTAGGCGTACCACTCGATCCCATTTCATAACATCACGTGGTAGGCGTACCACTCGATCCAATTTCATAACATCACGTGGTAGGCGTACCACTCGATCCTATTTCATAATATCACGTGGTAGGCGTACCACTCGCTCCCATTTCATAATATCTCGTGGTCGGCGTGCCACACGATCCCATTTCTTTCAACACAATACACAAAATAATCCCGGCAAGGGAACAAGATAATATAATAAACTATCCCGGCAAGGGAGATCCAGCTATAACCAAACTTATTCAATTTCTACTTAACACAATTAAATCAATACTCAGTCTCAACAATTACTGGCTCAGTGTTAAAGATTTCCAACCAAGTCCTCATAGACAACAATTAAGAATTCGATAATTTAGCAATTTAGGACTCACGGTCATGCCCAACACCAGTGTATAGATACTCGTCACCATGCCTATACACCGTACTCGACAAATAGCAATTAGCAACTAAGACTCTACTCTTATTCCCTCAAGCCAAAGTTAGACCAAACACTTACCTCGAATGTTCCAAACTCAACTCAAGCCTCTAGTATACGCTTTACCCTCGAATTCACTACCCAAACTTAGAACTTGATAATCGGTAGAAGATAACTCTTGGGAACCTTATTACAAATTCCATTCTTGTACAAAAAAAATATTGTTAAAAAGGCTGCAACCTTAGTTCATTTGTATTCTAATATTCATGATTGTTTAGTATATTTTTTTTGTTAAATTTTAAGTTATAAATATTAAAAAATAACTAAATGAAAAATTTATATTTAATGTGTATGATATAATTACATATTATCCATTAATTAATTATTTAACTTTTAATATTAAACTTATAAATCACCTTAAGACTTGTGCCGCATGTAAATATTCAATTAACAATACTCAAGATGGTTCAACCAAAATCCGGAAAAATGGAATTGACATATGTTATGATAGGGCGTTTGTTTTGTCTGAAAACAAAATTAAATGCAGACAAATAAGACATTCTAAACGTGTTAAAAAATTGGAAACATTTAAGGGAATATCTTATACACAACTTTTTAAATATGGAAAAAGTTACATAAGTAATTAAAATCAAATTTTAGGATTCCTAAATAAATATTTCATTAGGCTAGTTCATATACCCCATGATTCTAACACATCTAGGCATCGACACCTTTACATACACATAAAAGAAGGACGATTTAGAGCCATAGTTTAAAGAGTTCTAAATTATTCATAGAATTATATAAGAGTAAAGCACTTAATAGATTTAGTCAAAATCTGGTCCCTGAAATTTGGAGATACTAATCATATTTCATAAAAGTGACAAAAGATTAAAGGTGAGAAAGGAATAAATGGAAATAGGCGAAAGAAGCAAACACAAAACTAGCTACACAGAAGTAGTCTTCCGCAGATTCTTAATACTAAGTAAGTAAGTATACAAATGTAGATAAGATTAGAACCATGCCCACGACAGTCCGAAGCCTCCCCCAATTCGTGGCATGTCTATCTGGCCCTTACATAAACGAATTACGGGGCGCCAATATCTTTTTTTTCCCCATAATAAAAGTGAAATAACGTATTAAAAGAAACTCACTTGCTTAAGAAGTACCTCGGACGTCGTCCTTTAGAAGTCACGCTCGAGAAGCACAGACTATATAAAGGTCTCGGCACCTTTTAACCCAATAGTGGTATCCCGGGGTCAATTTCCGCAGGGGAGCTAGAAAGGGGTTGGAATATTTCTATGCTTTAGACCTATTATCCAGAAATAGTTTCTGTTTGCTTTGGGCTTATTCAATGAAATTTGATTTCATATACCTATACATAACCTTTTTTGGGTTATTTAATGATTTATCAACTACAATTTTAACAACTACTAATAATATAATTAACTAAATCTATGCCGAACCGGGCAGATACTTAGAGGGTGTCTTAAAAGGTTAGGTGATTTTTTTGTACTGCAACCGATAGAGAAAGCGACTAAGGTCCGCTCGTTTGAGGCATTTACCCTGTGTAGGATCAATCTAACTGGGTTAGGCACCTCTACACTCTGTGAATTAATACATCCCTAAGATGGATTTGTTATTTACTTGGGTTTGTGGCACAGGCATAGGATAGCAGTGTTTTTTTAATATTACCCAGTTGCACATAACTAATGGTCGAAAGTTAGCACTACACCTCTAGTGTTTGTAGTATAGTGGTGAGTAATTCAGCTGTCCGGGTGAACAGGGTTCCGAATCCACGGACGGCTTCCGTATTTTAGACGCTAGTTGTGTTTTTTTAACCGTGGAACAAACAATTTTCTTCTACAAACTCATTAATCCCGGTTAGTAGATTATCAAAAGAAGATGTAGTTTTTTAGACCACACACTGAGCCTCTCGCTTCATAAACCCCCAAATAGTTCGAAGACCAATTGAGTGTTATCAGGTAAATATGGTTTGTGTATATCGTTAATTGTGGTGAGGCCAACAAGCCCAACTACAATATTGAACTCTATGCATACTAGCGGTTTCATAGTTCCATTCTGGGAGATACCGTAAATATTAACCACTCACTCTACACAGTCGAAAGAGGGTTATAAATTTGCTTTTATGTTGACTGCCTACGATTGTCTATATTTGGAAAAAACAATCCAAAAAAACATTAGATACAAATTGACTACAATGGGTAACACGATTCCCAATTCAAAGCTTAAGAATTGGGAAAGAAAAAATTCTTGTTATTTTGGGTTCGACCTTATTAATTTAATTTTGGAGTCGATAGACGACCCCACATCTTTTTTTGAAAATGTACATTCTAAACGAGAGTCAAAAGGCACCCACCAAAATACGCTCTCGCGAACGACCCCCACAATGGGTTCATCTATCCTTTTAGCCTTCAAGACTTAGTGGTTTGCAAACACCCAAATCCTAGTTATATTATTCTATTTTTAATTTTCACCACTACCTCAACATGCAAACACCCCCAACCATCCCATTCCAAGGCCCCTTTCGAGGGCCTTGCGAATTAAAAAAAACCTCACCATACCACATTTTATGATTTCTGACCCATTGAACATCTTACGTGGCAGACTTCCACGGGGTTGAGGGTAAGCCAGCAAACCCTTAAAATAAAACACTAAGCTAATGGGATTTAGTTATATGGACATAAAATATTGAGTTTAGACTAGTAGAAATCTTTATAGTAATAGAATTAATAGTAAAGGATATAAGATCAACTATATGGAGATTCCTAAACTTGAGAAGGAAATACTGAAATCCCCTACCCGAAGGAACACGATAAAACAAAGAATGCCGTGATTTAGACCGAGGCAACAAACCAGGGAGGCCGTTCCAAAGCTGAAGTCTCACAAAGAGTGACCTGGGTTATCTTGGGGCTCCGTATGCTCCCGCGGTAAATCAGAATTCCCGAGGTCCTGATAAAGTCTAAAACTTAACGCTAGAAATAATAAAATATTCTATTTATACTAGGCTAGAAAAACTGGACAAAAATACCAGCCCCGACGCACACACTGTGATGTGTTCTGGCTTTGTGTGAAGCTGGTGTATCTCCAGAGATGTAATAATCTGCCAAGGATGGGGATTGATCGAGATAATGGTGTCAGCGTGCCTGCGGAGAGGGAGTCTCTTCAGGCCTTCGAGTTCTACTTTCAAGGCGTTTGCTTTGAATGCGTGGAGGGCCGACCGGTGCACGGACAGCTTCAGAGCACGCATAATATGAGAAGCTAGGCTTTCTTGTGAAACGGTTTTGGTTGAAAAAAACCCGGGCATCCGGCTAAAGCAATGCTAATGGTCCGCTGAACGGTGCTTGGATTTGGAAAATTTGTGTTTAAAGGACTGAACAAGTACTAGACGAAATGAAAAATGCACGTGCGAGGTGACCTTTGAGGCGCTTGATTCTATTTATATGATGGCATGTGGACACCAGCTTGTGGCGATTTGAAGTCCCTGGAACGAGTAAGGTTCGTAAGGAATGTTTTTGAAGCTTGTTGGATATTGTGAGATAAGTGGGGAGGATGCGCTGACCCGAGGCCCGCAGGGGTGAAAATTTGGAACCTTAAAGGAATTGCCAGGTTGCGACAGTGTTTGCATTTCCCCAACATTTTCTCGCAATTACAGGAAAACCCTTTGAATGTATAAAAGGACTAATTTGTCTGTGAAATCTCCATAGCGCGATTTCCCAAAACTTTTCTTCGGCAATTCCCCAGCGTCTCAGCAGCATCTTCCGGAAACATTTTTCGGCAATTCCGAGAAGCTTGTTCGCAAACTCAATAAATTTCCAACTTTTTTCGAATGCGGTTCCGCCGCAAGAGGTCCTTCTTCTGTCTCATTTCCCACAAACCATTTCATTATTACCTTTTTGACACTTGAGCAGCCGCATTCAGCCTGTTCGCTTTCCCAAACTTTCTTTCAAATTCTCCGGTTTGCATTTAAGATTTTTCCGAAATTCCGCAAGCCTGGTTTTTATAACTATGCACGGCATTTTCACAACACTGTTTGAGCCGATTTTTTGACGTTTTGCTCAGGCTCAATTCCTGGGTTCTTCGCAATTGCATAAACTATTTCGGCATTCTCAGCCTCGACTGGGGTTTCACTGGGCAAAATTTCGAGAACTCAGCACTGTGACCTGCTATTGTTAACCTACACTATGTAGGCTGCAATTTTTTCAATCACTGGGGATCCGATATTTATAAATCTTTCTGACATATTTCATCTATATCCATTAAATTCTTATGCAACTAAAGGCATCAGTATGGGCCAACTCTACATAACGGGTGTTAAAGCATCAGATCTAGTTATTCCGCCAAGGACGTAAAAACACACAATCCTGTACTCTACCCCGCCAAGTATCTCAATTTAACTTCGTATCCAGTGGTAGGTTACTTAAATTCTTCATACGTAAAGTCCACTTCATCGTATTTCATCAACCTGATTCATTAATCAATTCACTGTGGAATAAAATCAGGGGATTCGTACTCCATGGGTGACTATGGGGTACGATTTGGGGGCCATAGAAATCTTAAGTTCATTAACACACGTCCGCGTAAAATTGGGAGTTGCGACCTATCGTTAGAGGTCCGCACTTTAAAACGAATCATAATATGTCACATCTAACGTGGTCATGAGAATATTCAGGTGTAGAGTAGGCGTCACCACTGCGGCTCCCATATTTTTCGAGGTATATCCCGATCGTGGTCGGGGGTCTTTGAGCTGACCAGCTAGGCGAGTCCCATTCTTCTTTCAAGGGCGACAATAGCTATTTCTAAATATGAGGAAAATTCTTTCCTGAGCAGAGACAAGTGGTAATGAGGGAGAGTAATATTTAGATACATTTTATCATAATTATCCGGCAGGGCGAGAATTTGGGATTCCTACGCCCCACTAATATAAGCATTTGACTTGGAACCAAAACTTTCCAAAAATTCAATTTCTAGCATTAAACTTTTAGTGACCAAAATTGAATAATTCATACTCAGTCGGTCTCAAGCAATTACTGGCTCAGTGTTTAAGATTTCCAACCACAGTCCGTCATAGAAGCCAACAATTCAAGCAATTCGTAATTTAGCAATTTAGCGGTGTTCAGGAACTTTTAAGCAGGCCGATGTCGAGTTAGTACCTAGGATGAGAGCGGCCATAATATAGCTGAACTTAGATATTATAATAGCTTAGGCGATCGGGGGACAAGCAGTAGGAAGTGTATCTACGACCGAGATGAGTGAAATTCAGACGCGTGAAATGTAGCGATCCTGGGTAGATTAGAAGGCGCCCATGAGTGTGAAGTGGAATAACGCGGTAGTTATCCCGTTTTTTGGGATG
>NW_017672378.1:173693-196599 GCF_001879085.1 Nicotiana attenuata
CAAAGGAATAGGGAGGAGGGGCTCATAACAGAACAAGCAAAAAAGAAAACAACATGCTAGTTAAGTATTTAAATCTGCAGAAGTAATAAAGTAGACATAGATGTAGAAAGCTGTAAGTAAACACATTGTGGTGATGCTGAAAATTAAAATTAGGACATACCAGTTTCAAGGAAACAAATAGGGAAAAAGCAGTAGTCTTGTGAAAGTCAGAATGCAGACAAGAAGAGAGAGTTCTATTATGTGAGAGTGATAATTCAGAAGAGATTGTGAATAGTTAATCGTGTGTTATGTGTTAAAGAGTCGTGTATTTATAGTGTAAAAGTCATGAGGAAATAAGGTAAGAAAATAATTGAAGAACTGATTGTAAATCAATTACACAAGACTCCCCTTAATTAAGGGATTGAGATTCAAATGGGTATAAACCAATTAAGGAAAGAAATTAATCAAATACTTTGTGCAAAGTAGGCAATTAGGGGTGAATACATAAGAGTTTTATTTAAAAACATAATTTGAAATACATGGTTGTGCAATTATGGAAAGAGAATCAATTAATATCCAAGAAATCAGAGGTCAGAGATTTGTTATGAATGAACCGAGTCAAAAGATGGAAAGGTTTTTGATTTAAAGGGAATTAGCAAACATGGAAAGGAATCAATTAGACCATATTCAGAGGGGAGTATGGACTAATTAAAGATTTAAAAACTACTTTAGAGGGAAGTTCATCATATATAAGGAGCATACAAACACGTTAAGCATGAAAGAAGACTGTAGTGTCATTGTAAAATCAGTTGAAAATCCAGTATAGAAGAGTTTAGCAAAAGGTCAGAGTCCTATGAAAACAAAGAAGTCCAAACTCATTCAAAGACTCGAAGTCAATCTAAAAGATTAGGGTTTCGAAATAAAACCTAGTTCAAGCAAACCATAAAGCAGAGATGAAAGGGCAGGCAATTGAATCGAATCATGTTAGAAGTTTCAGAAAAAGAACAGGCTTCTTCAGCAACAGAACTCATGAGAAACATGATAGCAAAGTAACGTGCAATCACAGTAGAAGGATTCAAAGAACATAATGGCAAATACTGATAAGAACAGTAGAAAAAGCATGCTTAAGAGGATCTTTCAGGAGAAATTCAAACAAGGTTACAGTAGAAGAAAAATAGCAAAACCTTAAGAACACAGTAGAAAGAATATAGTAAGGCAAACATAGAAGAAATAGTAGAAGAAAATACGAGAAATGTATGGAAAACATGGTAGAAAAACATACAAGCATGGAGCATATAAAACACAGTAAAAAAGAATATACAAGAACGGAGTATAAAAATTCAGTAGAAGAGCATACAAGAACAGAACACATACAAGAACGTGGTAGATAAAAACACAGGAGCACAATAGAGGCAAATACACAAAAGAAGGGGGGAAGAGAAACACTTAAACAGTTTTTCAAAAAACCCTAGATCGGAAAGAAAGATTTTAAAAACTAATTTTCGAAAGAAAAGTTAGGGAAATCATTTGAAAACTCAAGAGAGCACAGATACCCACAGATCTAAAGAATCGGAGAAAACCTCAAAGGGTTGGGTTTCAGAAGAACCCTAGAAATGAGAAAGGCTTTGAGAGTTCATCGATTTGAGTCGGGGAGGTCGGAATCAGACTCAAACATTTATAGTACGCCGGAGCAAGGCCGGAGATGACCAGAGAACCTTGAATCGATAGAGGTCTGGGTGAAAACCTTCGAAGTCAGGCCTCGAATCTTCAGGTATCAAGCACATAGGAGCAGTAGGAGGTGAGTATAGGACTCCCACAGCCTGAGAAGCCATGTATTCTGTGGTTCACGGTGAGATGATAGAAACGATTAGGGTTCAGAGAAGGTTCGAGAGAGTTTGAGAGGGTGAAAGGATTCAAAGGCGGCTGATAGATGAGAGTGATTTAGGGTTGGGGGGTTTAGAAATTAAAAGAAAGAAGGGATGTGTCGTTGATCATTTTCATCAACGGCCTGGATTTATTGGGGAGCCGGGTGGGTTGGACTGAATCGGGTCATGGGCGGGTAGATTAGGAATTGGGCCGGTCCAATTTATATTGAAATTGGGTTAATTGGGGTGGTCGATTTGGGCTAAAATTGAAATTTAAATAGCCACTTTTTCCCTTTTTATTTTATAAAATAGTAGAATGATTTATGAAAATAAATTAGAGGTACTAAATTTATTCATATATAATATAAATATTAAGTTAAAAATACTGGAATCAAATTTGTAATATAAACGCAATTAATTCTTAAAATAGGCTAATATTGCAATTATATGCAATTTAGCTTTAAAAATACTAAATAAATTTGTAAAAATGTGCAAAATTACTTAGCATATTTTGGACAATTTGAGAATAAAATAAATTAATCACCAAAAATGATAATTTGAGGAATAATTATTGGTTTTTGTACAGCTAAATAGGGTAATAAATTGATTTTAAAAATTAGGAAAATACTAAAACATTTGGACACACTTATATATACAGACATATGTTATTTTGAAAGTATTTTGCAATAAAAAAATATACAGGGAAAAATTGGGTATCAACAGGCATAATGAAAACTTCCAAGTGCATACAGTTACAAGAATGAGGGTGAATTAATCATAATGGAATTAGCAAATGTCTTGTAGTAACAGGGACATAAAGTCTATTTCCACCTATATGAATTTTGAGGTGGTGGCGCTTCTAACAAGAGGCTATGAAAAGGGGCAACTTCTTCAAAAAGTCTCTTTTTCTTATCTATAAATATGGAAGACATCCCAGAAGTAAGTATTCAATATGCACAGTATGTTTCAGGCTTTGTTGTATCTTGATAGAGAATTGCTTGTAATCCTAAAGTATATACAGGCAATAACTCTTAAAAGAATAGTAATCTTTAACGTCTCGACGCTTTAATCTCAGTTACTTACCTATCTTTTCTAATTTCTAACAGAAAGGACTAATGGTAGTTTCATTTTAATAAAACTTGTCCTAACCGGAAAATAAAAACAAATGCATATCCCATTATCTTTTACTCAAGCTATTTGAGTTTAAACCTTTATTTTTCAAATGTTTAAGAATATTTACTAACTTTCATGTCGACTAGATCAATAGCGTCACACCCACTGTCGAATCTGAAATTAGAGGACGAAAAGGATTTAAACTGCTTTGAATTTTAGCAATTCACATGCACACATCTCCCCCTCTAACTCCTTGCTTTCCATATCATACACACAGTCAAGTTTCCACCTTGCAATGATCAAAAGGTGTGCAACATCAATTTCCCACATCAGTGGTTATATAGAGATTGCGTGGCACATTATTCAGACACCTATGGCTGCGTTTGGCTTCAAAACAATTCCACAAATTTGGTAAAGATTGGTTTTCATGTGCAACCTCCTAGTCAATTGTCATTCCACGAAAGTTGTAGATTGGTCCGGATCATTTGATCCTTTTCAGTTATCGTCATTGTTGAGGCATGGTTACTGTCTTCGTATCCAAACTATTGAGAAAGCAACTTTTTATTAACATAAACATATGTGTAGTCAAATCATGTAAAGGAATATAATTCATTAACTTTGTAAGATTTGTAAGACATGGATTGAAAGTGCACATTTTAATTAATTGAAATTATCAGGTGTTTAACAAGGTATCACAAGGACAAAAATTACTGCCTCCTTACAATTTATATATGCAGTTCAAATTTCGGAATTCAAATATAAAATTTTAAAGGTTTTTTCAAATAAAATTTACATATGTAAAAAAAGCATATAACAATTTCTACAAGTCGCATTAATTACTGTCACGACGCCAAAATCCTCGAAACGGATCGTAATGGCCACAATCTCTCTCTTTTTTGTGCTTTGAGTTACAGTTTAAAACATGGCAATATGCAAGTTATTGTATATGGATTAAACTTGATCCCTTAGGGGATCCTGACCTCTAAACAATGTGTTCCAGTAGGCTTATGGGTGTGCCAGCATCTCCCATTGTTGGGTTATGCCTACTAGCCTGCTCTTTACCTCTTGCAACTCCCCCTCTTGTGAGCCTTGCCTTGGGACCTTGAGTTACCTCTGAGCTTGGACACCTAAGGGCTGGCCCTTGCACACTGCACTTTGGCTTAATATGGTGATACATTTGGGTGTAAGCACTGCCCGGAGTTCTTATGAAGCTCTTAGGGAACTCTGACACACCCAAGTGGTAGAAAGGCTTTGAAACATGATCTTTGGAGATGGTTTACTTCATACTTCAGACAGGAAGTCTGAATCAGACTCTCCTTGGTTGTAATTTTCAATTTCTGATGTATTTTCTTTTCTTTATTTTTTTTGGACTGTAATAACTTTGTAATAAACTTTTGGGGATGGTTAGTGGAAAGGGAGGGGTAACCATGCATAAGGGTAGATAACTTGCCTATAGGAATCTCTAATTTCAGCATTTTTCATATAGCTACCATGCCTATAAGATTTCTGCATTCTTCATGTAGTTACCATGCCTATAAGATTTTTGCATTTTTCATATAGCTACCATGCCTATAAGCATTTCTGCATTCTCATTTAGTTACCATGTCTATAAGAACTTCTGCATTCTCATTTAGTTACCATGTCTATAAGAACTTCAGCATTCTCATTTAGATGCCATGACTATAGGGATCCTGCACTCTCATGTAGATATTATATCTATAGCTTCTGCACATGCACGTAGAAAATATGCCTATAGGTCCATTATGATTCTTGCATACCCGCTTTTCACTAGGCAAACTTGTCTATAGGTCTTAATAACCAAAAAATGTAATCAGATATCACGCAACGCTTAGATCTCATGTTGTAGAATTTCTGTACTCTTTCGTGTCTATAACAATGTTTTTTAAGTTGGCAAACACATAGAAAGCATGCTTATAGGGGTTCTAATCAAATCTGAATCGCCTCACTCGTTGGTAAGTTTAAAACTAGCAGTAATAACGTATTACCAATGGCAGAACTTGTGCTATTCTAAAACTCGTTATTTTTAACTGGCAACTTTCTTTTTTCTTAAATCAATCTGCAATCAGTTTTCTTCTTTGTTTCTGAAATCAGTAGATATCATGCCTATAGGTTCCGTCTAACACTTTGGCAAACCATAGGATAAGTTTATAAACCAAATTAGATTTTATTAACTACAACCAACAGGCAGGCCTGAGTCGGGCTTCCTATCTGAACTATGTAATAAATCAGTCTGCCTCAAATCTTTAAGTTTTAAATAGACCTTAAACATTACATGCAGGTCATGCTAACTACTTGCTTTTCTTTGTCTAAAGGAGGTCTGTTTGAGCCTTACGTTTGTTTACATGTTTCCCCATACTTGTTATATGTGTTTTTTCTTGTTGCCTTAGTATTTTTACCTTTGAAACCACAAATAAGCCAACCTCTCCTCCCTCTTTTAGGATTAGTAGTCCCAAGCACCTCCGGGGCTGATAGGATCGGGGCGGGTAATAACATGCAATAAGAAAATGAGAATATTTCGCGCTTTAATACCTTAATGGGGTGGGAAAGGGTAGATATGGATATGATGACCACACGATAACACCACGTGTATAAGTGATTACCGGGTGTTGTGCGGGGTGATCCATATTATTAATAAACCTAGGACCCCCTTTCCTTTGTTCTTTGTTTCTTTTATATCTTTTAAAACGTTTCTTCTAAATCGACTCTCTTTAATGCTTTCCGACTTTGTGCGTTTCTAGCCTTTATGTGATAAATCCCCTCTTATTTGAAGTCTTACTTGCCTATGTGTTATTTGTACTTTAAGTCACAATAATAGCTTGGCCGGGAACCACACTAGTGGATTCTAAGGGGTGCCTAACACCTTCCCCTTGGAATAATTTCAAGCTCTTACCCAATCTTTGGTTATCCAAACAAAACCCTTCTTAGTGTCCTAATGCACTTAAATCATTAGGTGGCGACTCTTCAATTCTCTTAAACCCAATTCCCAAAAAGGAACGAGTTGTCCTTCCAAATGTCATAAACCCGATTTCGCGAGAAAAAGGGGGCACGACATGACCCTGTTATTACAGACATTTAACAACTCATAAACTCCTCACATAACAGTAAACAATACATAGGAATCTAGGCTCTAATTGAGAAGATTCGTGCTTTATCAAGACAAGCAGCTTGTTATTACCCATTGAACTTATATTGTTAGATTGTATACCAACTCAATGTTGGGTTCCCATCACTTGTGATAAATTTAAGAGTTTTAGCCCCATTCCTTTACTAGTTTGTTGTAGTGCATCTCTATTTAATGCCTTTGTAAGTGGATCTGTCAAATTCTTATTTGATCTCACATACACTATAGCTATAGTTCTATTTGTAACTAATTCTCTTATATAAGCATGCCTTAAGCTTATATGTCTTGATTTCCCATTATACATTTTGTTATGAGCTACACACACAGTAGTCTCACTATCACAAAATATTGAAATGGCTGGCATAGGTTATGGCCACAACTTTATATTTATATCTAGTAACATATTTCTTAGCTATTCCGCTTCTTTTCCGGCAGCTGCTAATGCAATAAACTCGGATTCCATAGTAGAATAAGAAATGCAAGTTTGTTTCTTGGATGCCAACTAATGGCGCCACCCCCAAAAGTAAATATCCAACCTAAAGTAGCCTTACTATCATGTATATTTGTAACCCAACTCGCATCAAAATATCCTTGTTATACGGTAGGAAAACCATTATAACAAATGCCCAATTTTTTTGTTCTCTTTAAACATCCAAGTATTCTAATTATAGATTTCCAGTGAGTATCACTTGGATTGCTTGTAAATCTTGAAAGTTTACAAACGACAAATGCTATATCAGACCTAGTACAGTGCATTTCATACATCAAACTGCCATTTACTTTATATTATATTAGTCAAGCGCTAGCGCCCTAAAACTAGTATAGTATATCAGAACAACGAGCTTCAAAGCTTACCTGATTATAAAAAGAAGTATTGTTAAAAAAGAGAAGGTTTAGGGGGCAGAGAAGCTCTTGCTTGCTGCTTGCTGTCTACTTCGAGAGCCTTCACTGCCCCATTCTGTAACTTCCCTTCTTTCTCCCATCCACGAGGTTGTAAAAAAAGAGAAAGGGGCGGCTATCTAGCGGGAGTCGTTTTGGTTGTATGCCACGAGGTCCCTATGGACAAGGGGACAAGTGAATCATCGCTTTTGGGCACAGGCAGCCCTCTACCATCTATCCCATTGCATTCTATCGTCTCTTATCTATGCCATATCAGACCAGATAGATCTATTGAGTGAGAGAAAGGGAGAATGCCTCGTTTGTTTGCACTTAATGGAGGTCTGAATCTTAATAATCAAGATTTCAGACATTAAGTGCGTTTGTTTTTAAAGTCTAAATCTTGATCATTCAGATCTTAATCATTAAGTATTTTTTTTTACTTCACAACCACTTAAAGGGTCTGAATAGGTCTGTATGATTAAGATCTATAACGAAGAATTAATTTCATTATGGTGCTATCACATATTCATTATTAACTGACGCCACCGCCTACCATTATAAACTACCACCATGCCGCCACCACCACCATACTCCACCACCACCACCCACCATCATCCTCACTCATAGCCGCCACCATTATCGACCATCACCACCCACTATCCCTACCACTCCAACCACCATCATTCTCACCCACAATAACCACCCATCCACCTCAACTACCACAAAGAACCACCCCATCACCATCAACAACCGCAATCGGCACTGCCCATCATTATAACCTACCACCACCCACCCACCACTTTCCTCAGTCACAACTACCACCACCTGCCATATTAACTATCACCACCATCATCCTCAATCATAATCGCTCCACTACCAATCACTACTAGCAACTAGCATGAACCACCATCATCAACCAAAACTACCACCAACAACCGCCTTTAGTCGGTATTCACCCGTTAGCCATCACCACCAACAACTTAAAAAAAACTATATATTTCATTGACAGAATATTAGATTAGTTAGTATTTCATTTGAATTTTATGTTTATTAATTTTCAAATAAAGATAAATTTTATACATTCAGATGTTAAAAATCAAGCAGTCTTAATTCTTTAGCATTCAGATCTTAATACACATCTTAATATATTCAGATGTGTATTCAGATTCAGATGTCTTAATCTTAGTACACATCTTGATATTCAGGTGTGTATTCAGATTCAGACGTCTTAATCTAAAAAAACAAATGAGGCCGAAAATTCTAATTAGATATTCTTTTTATATTGATAGGGATCCCCATTCATTCCTAGATTCCCGTCACTACGGACTGGTTGTCCCTACCTAACTACATGGTAGTGTTCTAGGGAGCACAATTGCTAGAGCACGGGAGAATTAAGAGTAATGACTTCAGCAAGAGCAGTCAGACGGACTACTATAGTGAGTTTAGTGACTACTAGAGTAGAGTTAAGAGAAAAGGTATGGTATAGCAGCCTTTCCGAGCGAGCCTCTGGGATCTCCTGTAAACGCCCATGATATGGTAATGGGAGGATATTAGGGGAAGCAGTGAGTGGAGATTCCCTTGCAGAAAACCAAATGAGGGGAGACCCTCACGTCCGTTTCGGAGGGTGGGGATATCCCGACCCTACTATCATTATGCCTTTGCAATGTTACTTGGTTCAACTCTATTTCTGACCTTTTCTTGTATGTGGGACTCTCTATCTTCTTGGGTAGATAATCGATCGTCTTTCATTTGAGCATCTGTTCTTCCAGTATTTTCAGTTAGTTTGATACTAGAATCATATGAAGGTTTAGACTCCACTATGCGTAAATGACTGAACTTGGTAAGAATATTATCAATGTAATGAGTTTATGATAAAGTCACTCTCTTATCACTTCTTTGAACCTTGATACCTAAGATAGTATCTACTTCATTCAAATCTTTCATTTTGATAAATGACGTTAGATACTTCTTAGTTTCGAAAATTCCAAGCATGCTCGTACCAAAAATCAACATGTCGTCGACATAAAGACAAATAACAACTCCATAATCTTCAGTAAACTTAGAGTGAATACATTTATTGCCTGATTATGTACGAAACCATTTGATAATATTATAGTATTAAACTTTTCATGCCACTGTTTTGGTGCTTGTTTCAAGACAAGAGATACTTTATAAGCTTACAAACTTTATCTTCATTACCAGGAAGAACAAATCCTTCATGTTGTTTCATATAAATTTCTTCACTTAAATTTCCATTTAAGAAAGCAGTTTCAACATCCATTTGATCTACATATAGATCATATACAGAAGCTAGACAAAAGTACTATAATAGATGTTATTCTTGCAACTGGAGCATATGTATCAATGTAGTCAACGCCATCATTTTGTGTGAAGCCTTTTGCAACTAGTCTTGCTTTGAAGGTTTGTATAGAACCATCAGTATTGTATTTTCTCTTGAATACCCATTTACAACCTATAGATTTAGATCCAGCAGGCAAATCAACTAAAGCCCAAATGTTGTTGGACATTATTAAATCAATTTCATCATTGATAGCCTCATTCCAAAAAGCAACATCTCTTGAAGACAAAGCTTCTTTATATGTTCTAGGATCTTCTTCTATACTAAACAAAATAGGTATCTGATTACAGACTTGGTTCTATCTCCTTCCACTAGAAAAACTATAGATTCCGGAGATATAAAATCCGGGCCAAGAATTTTTTCTTTTCTATCTCTTTGGCTTCTTCTAGGCTCTAACTGAGTATTGTCAATTTTCCATTTATTTAAAAATGTTTTAGAATGTGATATTCTTTGTGTATCATGACTACTTTGATCTTGTGCAATCAACTGCTCATCAACAATATCATTAATGAATCTATTTTCTAAAAATTCAACATGAATAGACTCTATAACAACATTAGATTCTAGATCAAGCAATCTATATGCTTTCGAATTTTGTGCATATCCAACAAAAATACTTTTATTCCTCTAGGTCCCAATTTTGTTCTTTGGTGATCCGGAACTCTATGAAACGATATCCACCCCCACACTTTAAAATAATATATGTTAGGTTTTCTACCATTCCAAAGTTCATAAGGTGAAACATGAACACTTTTTGAAGGCACTCTATTTAATATATGACAAGTAGTAAGTAGTGCTTCACCCCACAAATTGTGCGGTAAATGTTGTCGATGCCCCCTTTTCTAAAGGAGAAATCGGGTTTACGATATTTAGGCGGACAACTCTATTCCTTTTGGGAATTTGGGTTTTGAGATTTAGAAGAGTCGCCACCTAATGATTGAGTGCATTAGGACACCAAGGAGTAAAAAAAAAAAAAAGAAAAGAACCAGATAACAGGTAAGGGCTTGAAATTATCCCAGGGGGAAGGTGTTAGGCACCCCCCAAGATCCACTAGTGTGGTTCCCGGCCATGCTACAATTTGTGACTTTAAAGCGAATAAACATACAAGACGACTTCACATAACGATTACAAGTAGGATTATATAAAGGTTAAATAAGCATGCTGAAGTTAGGGAGTAGATGGTTTCATGCTCGTTTAAAAGAATGTATAAATGCAGAAAAATGAGGGTCAAGTAATGAATGCAAATAATCAGACAAAGAAGTAAAATGGGCGGAAGTTTAAAAAAAATAAAAACTGTGCTGGAAATTCCAAAGAGGTTTGAATTAAAGTGAAATACAAAATTTAAAGAACTGGAAAACTGACGTAAGCACATATGGAGGGAAGGGGATCCTAGGTTTATAAATAACATGGATCATTAACGCAACACCCGATAACCGATTATGCGCATGGTGTTATCGCGTGATCATCATCTCTATGTCTATCCTTTCCCACCCCGTTTAAGGTATTAAAGCGCGAAATGGTCTCGTTACTTATTGCATGCTATTACCCGTCCTGATCCTATCAGTCTCGGAGGCATTGAGACTACTAATCCTAAAAGGAAAGGGAATTGGGGCTTTTGAGAGTTTAAAAGGATAAAAAGTCTAAGGCGACAAGCAAAAACACATAAGCAGTTAGGGGAAGAACACATAGCAATTAAGGCTCAAATAGGCCTCCTCACTTAAAAGAGCAGATTGTATAGCATGACTTCAAATACTGGTTATGGTCTGGATTAAAAAATTACGTAAAGGGGTAGCTGATTTATTACATATTTTCAGATAAGGAGTCCGAATTAGGCCTTGTCTGGATGTAGTTTATCAGAATTGGCGCAATTAATTACCTAATAGTTTGCCTTAATGAGGCCTATAGGCATGACATCTAATAGAGCATACTGATTTTAGGGAAAAGGTTGCTGGTTATATAAACGAAAGATCTACAGATTTTGACGACCTTATGACTGATTTTAGACTCATAGATGAAATAGGTTCAGTTGATTATTCCTACAGGCATGATTTCTAAGCGTAATTGGTTTTAAACAAATACATAAATGCAAGAGTACAATAGGCATAGTATCTAGAGTGAAGTTGGTTATTTATTAAACCTATGATTGTTTGCCTAATGGCATGTATATGCAGAAGCGCATAAACCTAAGATCATGATTTCTATATGCAGAACTTATATACATAATTTCTAAGATGCAGAAGTGCAGGACTTATAGATATAATTTCTACAATGCAGATGTGCAGAAACCTAAAGTCATGATTTCTATATGCAGGACTTATAGACATAATTTCTAAGATGCAAAATTTATAGGCATAATTTCTATAATGCAGATGTGCAGAAACCTAAAGTCATGATTTCTATATGCAGAACTTATAGACATGATTTCTAAGATGCAGAAATGTAGAATTTATAGGCATGAGTTTAAAATGTAGAATGCGGAAATTGTAAATAACCTATAGGCAGGTTTTCTACCCTTGGCATGCTGAGGGAACCCAAACTCGACTTCGATTGGTGTTGGTGTCTTTGTGGAGGCTGGTGCTTCAAACTCAAGCGGTATGGACATGTTCACCTCAGCATCTTCACAAGGCTGAATTTGGACTACAATCGAGTTAAGAGTGACTGTTGGTTTCTTTAGATCGTCACCTTCCATGATCAAATCGATTGATCCTTTGGGATCCTAATCATCTTCTATTTCAATCATATGAACACTTCCACCCTTGTTGTCTGGTAGAGGGTTGTTACGGACATTTGGAGCAGGCTCCCTTGCCACGATGATCTTGTTGTCAATTAAAGCCTAGATCTTGTCCTTCAGGAAGCGGCACTCATCAATAGTGTGTCCCTTCATGCCAAAATGGTATGCACAGGTTTTGTTTGGGTTAATCCACTGGGAGGGGTTTTCAGGAGTTATGGCAGGGACAGGGGTGATATAACCAGCGGCTTTATGTCTTTCGTACAGCTGGTCGATAGGTTCAGCAATGGCGGTGTATTGTTTGGGAGGTCTGCAGTCAAAATTTTGTCGGGGTCTAGGAAAGTTTGGGCGAGCAGGAGGTGTTGATAGTGGGATGGTTGAGTGTTGTAAGCTTGGTAGACTTGTGCGGGTTGGGAATATTTCGGTGAAGTGGGTTGGTATGTGGGAGGTGGAGGTGATTGATAGGTAAGTGGTGGAGCTTGGTAGGAAGGAGTGGGCTGATATATAAGTGGAGGTATTGGGTAAGTTTGGTATTTGATAGGTGATTTGGTTCTCTGTGCAACCATTACGGCACTCACTTCCCTCTTCTTGGATGTACCACAAGACTGCAGAGCCTTGTTGGTAGCCTGTAATGCTTCAAAGTTAGTGACCATACCACTTTTAATATCTTCCTCGATCCTCTCCCCTAGCTTGATGATGTCGGAGAATTTCTGGCCTTCAATCAGCATCAACCTTTCGTAGTATTGTGGGTCCTGAGCCCGAACGAAAAACCTATTCATTTGTTCTTCTTCTAAAGCCGGCCTGACCTTAGCAGCTTCTGATCTCCAACGAGTAGAATATTCGTCGAATGTCTCCGTGGGTTTCTTTTTCAAGTTCTGGATGTAGAACATATCTGGCGCATTCTCCGCGTTGAATCTAAACCTGTCCAGGAAATCAGACGCCATACTTACCCAGTTCGACCACTTCTTCGGGTCTTGACTAATGTACCAAGACAGCGCATCCCCTTTTAGACTTCTTATAATGAGCTTCATGCGAACCTTTTCGTCCTTTCCTACTCCGACCAGCTTGTCGCAGTATGTCCTCAAATGAACTCTGGGATCCCCGGTGCCATCGAACATTTCGAACTTAGGAGGTTTGTACCCCTCGGGCAATTCGACATCTGGTTGAATGCAAAGGTCTTCGTAATTCAGTCCCTCGATCCTTTTGTTTCCTTCAACACCCTGAACTCGGCTAGTCAGCTTCTTGAGTTCTGCGGCCAGATTCTTGATAAGAGAGTCTTTGTCATCAGACTCAGGTGTGCGTGAGGCGGGCTGAATGGGGTGTGGTATGGTTTCCACATAGATGGGGGTGTTGTGGTGATAGTCATTTGTGGAGTTCAGTGGTTCGGGGATGAGCAGCGGGACATTGCTTCGGGATGTTTTGAGGAGGTATGGGATTTTGAGTGTTGGGGAAGCTGATATCCGGGGTAGTAAGGGAAAATGACAAGCTTGCCAAGTTCCGAACATGGTCCAATTCTTCCTGAAATTTTAATAACTTCTGTTCGAGCTGGGAGGCTCTTTCCTTGGAAACCTGAATACCTTGAGAAATCTCTACCCTTTCAACTGAGCTTTCCTTTCTGATGTTGCTCAAATCTTCCATCTTTCCTTTGATCTTGTTTCTGATAGGACTCGGAGGAGGAGGAGGCGGAGGACCCTTGGATCTTGTGGAATATGATGATGATGCCAGAGTGCACGAACTAACCTTTGGGGAGGGGAATAATCAAAAGTAAAAACAAAAGGTAACAAGTTAGTAGGGATCGCAAGAAGAAAACGTTGCAATATTTAAACACATAGTGTAAGAA
Source organism: Nicotiana attenuata (assembly GCF_001879085.1). Lineage (NCBI taxonomy): Eukaryota > Viridiplantae > Streptophyta > Magnoliopsida > Solanales > Solanaceae > Nicotiana > Nicotiana attenuata. The sequence continues at coordinate 187,599 of NW_017672378.1, forward strand.
TATAAATCGTGTCCTAAATTGGGAGCCTCATTGTGCCCGAGGTAGGCCTAGCGACAAGTAATTTTGGAGAACTTAGAATGCTAAATGCCTCATTTTATTGATAAAAAATAAGACGAATCCCAAAACGACACTAAATAACAGGAAATAAAAGTGTCACTAGTGGCAATAGGCCTTATTACATTTAAAGAAGAAAAGACTCCTAACTACTTGGTCCCAGAAGGACCTTCCCCAGACTCGGCATCTTTAGCTCCATCTAACAGCTTCACTAGCTCACGCAATCCTAGCAACAAGTAGGCCCTCGCCAGATGTCCGCCTTCATTTCCTTCAGCAACCCGGCAATCTTCAACCCTCTTTAGGAACTTCTTTTCTAGCTCCACTATTCCCCGCTCCAAACAGACTAGTCGTTTGTTGGCATTGACAGCCATATCTTTCCATTCTCCAATTAGCTTTTGATTGGCTTCTTGTATTTCGCGGTGCTCATTTTCACATTCCCGCATCCTCTTGCGCAATTGGTTGTACTTAGCCTGTACTTTTGCCTTTTCGTCGATGACCCTGTGACCTCGAACAAGCCCGGGTTGTCCAAACCCACTATGATCGTCCTCCAACCAGCCTGGATAATATGGAGTATAACCAGCGTGGTACCTGTCTGGTTCTATGGAATCCTTTCCCGGGATGATTTTGCAGTGCCACACATGCTGAGCTTGACACTTGTACGGACTATCGTCAGCCTGGAAGCCAGCCCGATAATGACTCATCTTGTCGACCCTTGGTATAACCTGCTTCCTGCCTGCCTGTCTCATAACCCGGATAGGGACATATGGGTAGGTCCCTCTTAAACCAATCAGTATCAGAAATGGAGTATCCCTAGACCGTATGATGAATTCTTCAGTAGGGAACCACTCGAACATCCATTGCACCCGGTCTTCAGTAAGATTGTCGAAGAGCTCGACCCACTCTCTAGCATTCTCTGGTTGAGCGAACATGTTGGGCATATAATTCATCCGCTTTGGGTGATGAAAAGCGATATGATCATCCCAATCTCTACGATGGATTTCCTGCCGGTACTCACCCCTTTGGAGGTGCTCCATAAGCCATAGTTGGAGTAGCAAATTACATCCCTCGAAATGTTTGGCCCCTTGTTGACATCTTTCTAGGGCTCGGTATATCTCTGCAACTATCATTGGCACAAGGCTGAATGGCTGCCCGTTAATCCCTTCCATCAAGGTCTTGGTGACCATGGCCAGTATGGTATGGATTCTTGCTTTCTTTGTCGGAAAAACTATCATCCCCAAGAAATAGAACATAAACACAAATACCCTTCGGTGGATGTGCCCCAATGAGGTGATGGCGAACTCGTCCGGATAGGTACGGTATGATTTGCTATGGCCGTACCTTTCATACAAATGGTCAAAGGGAATGTAAGACTTCTCCAAACATATCAAGTCGGAATTCTTCTTTAGACCCATCATCTTAAGAAAACCCCTACCCTTACGATTTTCCGGCATTAGCAAACCCAGAGTTTCCCATGGTATCCCAGCCAGTCCTCCTATCTCCTCAAGCAAAGGTGTCATCTCAATGTCTCCGAAGCGGAATACCGATCTATCACAGTCCCAAAACAAAGTTGCAGCTTCTATGATTTTGTTGTTGGGTTGAATGTCTAGGAGAGAAGGCAGGTTTCCTAGATACTTCCGCACAAGAGTTTGATCGCTGGAATGGAGATCCTTCCACCAGCTTAGCAATTTGGGGTGAATGTTGGTGACCATGCCGAATCTGGGGACTTCGTGCCTCATTTCTGCAAAACAAAAGGTTAGGCCCCTTTCCCCCACCGGACTCGACTATTTAATATCAATAATTAGCATAAGAAGCATTTAGTTCTCCAAATGAATGCACAGAACGTGGTAAGGTCCGTTTGGGTCTCAAGGAAACCCAGTGGACTTTGGACAAGGCTATCTTAAAGAGTCATTATGCGGACAACATAACTGACTCGGCTAGGTTTGACCATGATGCATGCACAATTAAATAGAGTAGGGTTTCTATGTAGCTTTAGACTGGTACCCTTGAGCGGACAACTCAAGAGGGAAAGGCGCGGAACCGTCGACTACACCGTTGATCGACTGGTTTTACCGCAAATATGCCTTTGCCAGATTTAGGGGGTGATAATATCGGAAGAGCGCAACCACTCATTATAAGCGTTGCTAAGGTCTTTTGTTTGGCACGAGTGGAATATGATGTCGAAAAAATGCAATACAATAATTAACTAAATTGTCATGTACTTTCACGTTCATAAAATAATGGTTACAATAATTGCTCGTAATTACAACAGTATTGAAGGAAAGCGATAAAAGAAAGCATTAAAGAAAAGAAACAAAGAACCAAGTTAGTTTCGCAGTAGAAGAAAGAATACATACTTAAAAAAAGGCAATAAAGAAGCATAAAGTCACAAGCAACATGAAATGGTAAAAGCCTAAAGAAGTCCCCAGCAGAGTCGCCATGCTGTCGATGCCCCCTTTTTCTAAAGGCAAAATCGGGTTAACGACATTTGGGCGGACAACTCTATTCCTTTTGGGAATTTGGGTTTTGAGATTTAGAAGAGTCGCCACCTAATGATTGAGTGCATTAGGACACCAAGGAATAAAAAAAAAGAACCAGAGAACGGGTAAAAGGCTTGAAATTATCCCAGGGGGAAGATGTTAGGCACCCCCCAAGATCCACTAGTGTGGTTCCCGGCCATGCTACAATTTGTGACTTTAAAGCGAATAAACATACAAGACAACTTCGCATAACGATTACAAGTAGGATATTTTTTATAAAGGTCAAATAAGCATGCTGAAGTTAGGGAGTAGATGGTTTCATGCTCGTTTATAAATGCAAAAAAATGAGGGTCAAGTAACGAATGCAAATAATCAGACAAAGAAGTAAAATGGGCGCAAGTTTAAAAAATGAAAACAGTGCTGGAAATTCCAAAGAGGTTTGAATTAAAGTGAAATACAAAGTTTAAAGAACTGGAAAACTGACGTAAACACATATGGAGGGAGGGGGATCCTAGGTTTACAAATAACATGGATCATCCATGCAACACCCGGTAACCGATTATACGCATGGTGTTATCGCGTGATCATCATCTCCATGTCTACCCTTTCCCACCCCGTTTAAGGTATTAAAGCGCGGAATGGTCTCGTTACTTATTGCATGCTATTACCCGTCCCGATCCTATCAGTCTCGGAGGCATTGAGACTACTAATCCTAAAAGGGAAGGGAATTGGGGCTTTTCAGAGTTTAAAAGGATAAAAGTCTAAGGCGACAAGCAAAAACACATAAGCAGTTAGGGGAAGAACACATAGCAATTAAGGCTCAAATAGGCCTCCTCACTTAAAGGAGCAGATTGTATAGCATGACTTCAAATACTGGTTGTGGTCCGGATCAAAAAATTCGTAAAGGGGTAGCTGATTTATTACATATTTTCAGATAAGGAGTCCGAATTAGGCCTTGTCTGGATGTAGTTTATCAGAATTGACGCAATTAATTACCTAATAGTTTGCCTAAGTGAGACCTATAGGCATGACATCTAATAGAGCGTACTGATTTTAGGGAAAAGGTTGCTGGTTATATAAACGAAAGATCTGCAGATTTTGACGACCTTATGACTGATTTTAGACTCATAGATGAAATAGACGAAGCTGGTTCAGTTGATTATTCCTACAAGCATGATTTCTAAGCGTAATTGGTTTTAAACAAATACATAAATGCAAGAGTCCTATAGGCATAGTATCTAGAGTGAAGTTGGTTATTTATTAAACCTATGATTGTTTGGCTAATGGCATGTATATGCAGAAGTGCAGAAACCTAAGATCATGATTTCTATATGCAGAGCTTACAGGCATAATTTCTAAAATGCAGAAGTGCAGGACTTATAGACATAATTTCTAAAATGCAGAAGTGCAGAAACCTAAGATCATGATTTCTATATGCAAAACTTATAGGCGTAATTTCTAAGATGCAGAAGTGCATAAACCTAAGATCATGGTTTCTATATGCAGAACTTATAGGCATAATTTCTAAGATGCAGAAGTGCAGAATTTATAGGCATGAGTTCTAAGATGCAGGAAAACTTGTAGGCATGAGTTTTAAAAATGCAGAATGCGGAAATTGTAAATAACCTATAGGCAAGTTTTCTACCCTTGGCATGCATTCATCCCCATCCCTTTCAACTAGCCATCCCCAATTGTTATTACAAATTATTACAGACCCAAATGAATCAGAAAAGAAAAGTAAAATTACATCAGAAGCTCCAGCTACATCCAACCAACCTAATTCAGACTTCAAAGTCCAACAATATGAGATAAACCAACTTCCAGGATCAGATTTCCAAAAGCCTTTCTCACATTTGGGATGTGTCAAAGTTTCCAAGAGTCTCAAAGGGCTCCGGGCAGTGCCTACACCCCAAACACATTGCAAAATTAAGATCATAGTGCAGTGTGGAAATGCCAGCCCTCAGATGTCCAAGTTCAGAGGGAACTCAAGGTCCCAAAGAAAGGCTCATAAGAGAGGGGCAGAACTTAAGGGTCTAAGAATAAGTGTAAGTGCATAGGGGAAGAGCCATGGCAGGCTGGTGGTCATGCCCAGCAATTAGGATACTGGCACACCCCTGACCAACCTGTTAGCCAAACTTAAGAGTTAGGATCCATTGTGGATCAGGTTATAGCCTGGACAGCAATTAGGGTACTGCCAGGCCAAGAACCTTAACTCAAACACATAGAAGGGAGTAGGGGTAGGGATTCACAATAGAAAAGGCAAGGAAGGAGCATAATTAGCACAAATCACTGAACATAAGCAGTAAAGTAAACAAGGATGCTGAAACTGTGAAGTAAACACATAGGGGTGTGGCAGAAAATTAAATGAAAAACATACTTCAAAGGAAAACAAGTAAGAAAACAGTAGTCTTTGAAAAGCCAAGTTGCAAGCACAACAGTTCCAAAAGGTCTCAAGCAATGCAGAGTATTGAATTCAAATTACTAAGGTAAATATGTGAGTTGAAAGTAAGAAGTTCGAGGTATTGAACTTGAAGTATAGATGCGAAGTATTTGATTGGGAGTGTAGATGTAAAGTTTTTTTTTCTTTTGTTAAAGTGCAGAAGTGCACCCCCTTTTATAGTGAAAAGAGAACCAGTAAGAAAGGTAAAGAAATCATTGGAATCAGTCTCCCTTTGGTTAAGGGATTCTGATTCCAGCGGGTAGAAATTAGTTAAGGAAAGAAATTTTAACTAAAACCTTTAAAAGTAGCACAAAATGGGTAAATACATAGAAGTTATTTAAGGAAACAGTCAATGATATACGGTTTGTGCCAAATATGGCAAGGGAATCAATTAAACAGCCAGGAAACCAAAAATTGCAAGTTCAATTGAATGAACCAAGTCAAGAAAGGTAAAGGAGGTTCAATCGAAGGAAAATCAGTGGCAAATCATTAGCCTTATTAAAGGGATTTCAGAATCAATCACTTAGTTGATAAAAGAAACCTTTTGAAAGAGAAATTTCTCATATATATAAGCACACAGATCAAACAAAGAGAGTCGTTAGGTTATTTAGAAAAAGAGTTCAACACTGAAGGTCTTAGAGTCACAAGCAAAGAGATTCAAGCTTAATTATAGACTCACAGTGAGTCTGAAAGCCTAGGGTCCCAAAGCGGAACCCTAGTACCACTTGTCAAAGAAACCCCAAAACCTAGGGTTTCGAATAGAATCAGAGGTGAGAAAATAATGTCTTTGAAAAAGGCTTAGAAATCTCTTTCAAAGACTTATGAGAGGCAAACATACACAAACAAGCTCAGAAGAAAGAGATGATGCGAGTTTTTAAACAACAGTGGGGAAAAATATACAAACAAAACTCAGTAAAGCGACCAAAATCCAGGATTCAAACACAAACANATATCTCTGCAACTATCATTGGCACAAGGCTGAATGGCTGCCCGTTAATCCCTTCCATCAAGGTCTTGGTGACCATGGCCAGTATGGTATGGATTCTTGCTTTCTTTGTCGGAAAAACTATCATCCCCAAGAAATAGAACATAAACACAAATACCCTTCGGTGGATGTGCCCCAATGAGGTGATGGCGAACTCGTCCGGATAGGTGCGGTATGACTTGCTATGGCCGTACCTTTCATACAGATGGTCAAAGGGAATGTAAGAATTCTCCAAACATATCAAGTCGGGATTCTTCTTTAGACCCATCATCTTAAGAAAACCCCTACCCTTACGATTTTCCGGCATTAGCAAACCCGGAGTTTCCCATGGTATCCCAGCCAGTCCTCCTATCTCCTCAAGAAAAGGTGTCATCTCAATGTCTCCGAAGAGGAATACCGATCTATCACAGTCCCAAAACAAAGTTGCAGCTTCTATGATTTTGTTGTTGGGTTGAATGTCTAGGAGAGAAGGCAGGTTTCCTAGATACTTCCGGACAAGAGTTTGATCGCTGGAATGGAGATCCTTCCACCAGCTTAGCAATTTGGGGTGAATGTTGGGGACAATGCCGAATTTGAGAACTTCGTGCCTCATTTCTGCAAAACAAAAGGTTAGGCCCCTTTCCCCCACCGGACTCGACTATTTAAAATCAACAATTATCATAAGAAGCATTTAGTTCTCCAAATGAATGCACAGAACGTGGTAAGGTCCGTTTGGTTCTCAAGGAAACCTAGTGGACTTTGGACAAGGCTATTTTAAAGAGTCATTATGCGGACAACATAACTGACTCGACTAGGTTTGACCATGATGCATGCACAATTAAATAGAGTAGGTTTCCATGTAGTTTTACACTGGTACCCTTGAGCGGACAACTCAAGAGGGGAAGGCGCGGAACCGTCGACTACACCGTTGATCGACTGGTTTTACCGCAAATATGCCTTTGCTAGATTTAGGAGGTGATAATATCGAACGGGCGCAACCACTCATTATAAGCGTTGCTAAGGTCTTTTGTTTGGCACGAGTGGAATATGATGTTGAAAAAATGCAATACAATAATTAACAAATTGTCATGTACTTTCACGTTCATAAAGTAATGATTACAATAATTTCTCGTAATTACATCAGTATTGAAGGAAAGCGGTAAAAGAAAGCATTAAAGAAAGAAACAAAGAACCAAGTTAGTTTCGCAGTAGAAGAAAGAATAAATACTTACAAACAAGTAAAAACATGTAAAGGAGCATGAAGTCACAAATAGCATGAAATGGCAAAAGCCTTAAAGAAGTCCCCAGCACCATGCTGTCGATGCCACCTTTTTCTAAAGGCGAAATCGGGTTTACGACATTTGGGCGGACAACTCTATTCCTTATTTGGGTTTTGAGATTTAGAAGAGTCGCCACCTAATGATTGAGTGCATTAGGACACCAAGGAGTAAAAAAAAAGAAAAGCACCAGAGAACGGGTATGGGCTTGAAATTATCCCACGGGGAAGGTGTTAGGCACCCCCCAAGATCCACTAGTGTGGTTCCCGATTATGCTACAATTTGTGACTTTGAAGCATACAAGACGACTTCACATAACGATTACAAGTAGAATTTTTTTTATAAAGGTCGAATAAGCATGCTGAAGTTAGGGAGTAGATGGTTTCATGCTCGTCTAAAAGAATGTATAAATGCAGAAAAATGAGGGTCAAGTAATGAATGCAAATAATCAGACAAAGAAGTAAAATGGGCGGAAGTTTAAAAAAAATGAAAACAGTGCTGGAAATTCCAAAGAGGTTTGAATTAAAGTGAATACAAAATTTAAAGAACTGGAAAACTGACGTAAGCACATATGGAGGGAGGGGGATCCTAGGTTTATAAATAACATGGATCATCCATGAAACACCCGGTAACCGATTATACGCATGGTGTTATCGCGTGATCATCATCTCCATGTCTACCCTTTCCCACCCCGTTTAAGGTATTAAAGCGTGGAATGGTCTCGTTACACCCGTCCTGATCCTATCAGTCTCGGAGGCATTGAGACTACTAATCCTAAAAGGGAAGGGAATTGGGGCTTTTCAGAGTTTAAAAGGATAAAAAGTCTAAGGCGACAAGCAAAAACACATAAGCAGTTAGGGGAAGAACACATAGCAATTAAGGCTCAAATAGGCCTCCTCAGAGCAGATTGTATAGCATGACTTCAAATACTTGTTGTGATCTGGATTAAAAAATTACGTAAAGGGGGTAGCTGATTTATTACATATTTTCAGATAAGGAGTCCGAATTAGGCCTTGTCTGGATGTAGTTTATTAGAATTGACGCAATTAATTACCTAATAGTTTGACTAAGTGAGGCCTATAGGGATGACATCTAATATGCGTACTGATTTTAGGGAAAAGGTTGCTGGTTATATAAGCGAAAGATCTGCAGATTTTGACGACCTTATGACTGATTTTAGACTCGTAGATGAAATAGGTTCAGTTGATTATTCCTACAAGCATGATTTCTAAGCGTAATTGGTTTTAAACAAATACATAAATGCAAGAGTCCTATAGGCATAGTATCTAGAGTGAAGTTGGTTATTTATTAAACCTATGATTGTTTGCCAAATGGCATGTATATGCAGAAGTGCAGAAACCTAAGATCATGATTTCTATATGCAGAACTTAGAGACATAATTTCTAAGATGCAGAAGTGCAGGACCCTAATGTTATGATTTCTATGTGCAATGCAGAATTTATAGGCATGAGTTTAAAAAATAGAATGCGGAAATTGTAAATAACCTATAGGCAGGTTTTCTACCCTTGGCATGCATTAATCCCCATCCCTTTCCACTAGCCATCCCCAATTGTTGATACAAATTATTACAGACCCAAATGAATCAGAAAAGAAAAGTAAAATTACATCAGAAGCTCCAGCTACATCCAACCAACCTAATTCAGACTTCAAAGTCCAACAATATGAGATAAACCAACTTCCAGGATCATATTTCCAAAAGCCTTTCTCATATTTGGGATGTGTCAAAGTTTCCAAGAGTCTCAAAGGGCTCCGGGCAGTGCCTACACCC